>NC_056727.1:254093356-254125856 GCF_019279795.1 Protopterus annectens | reverse complement strand
TAAAGCTAAATTAGTATAATACAAACAGGAATTGAAATACAAAATAAGAAAAAAGCAGGGTTATGGTAAATTTATAGAGAAAGCCAGGGGGAGAAACTGATAGAAGTAAGGAAGTGAGTGAAGAAGGGAGAGTAAGGTAAGGAGGTGTAAGTTATGAATAAGTATTTCTTCAGATTTAGGGATGTAGTTTATCCTTTAGCTTTTGGCTAGGAAGACCTTCAGAATGTTTTTTGAAGGATGGAAGGGAGGATATTGACCTGATGGATAGAGATAACAAGTTCCAGACCTTAGCAACATGGTAAAAGTACCGACAATACCTGCAATTTTGATTAGTTTGTGGACAGACAGGAGTTTTTGGACATTGGATCCTAAAGACTGACAAGGAATACAGTAGTGTAGAATGTTGTTTAGTGCTGGATGAGCAGACAGATTCTAGATAATTTTGTAGCTGGTAAGAAGCTGTGTGTATGTTAGCTGATGGGGTAGTTCTAACCATTTAAGGCTTTTTAGTGGTGCTATACATTGGTGGGTTCTGAAAGGGGTATTGGCTGCAAATTTAGCATCTTTGTTATAGCATTGTTCAAGTTTTGATTTTTGTGATGCCTGAAGGTTGGGAGTGCCATAAAGAAGTGTGGGGAGGGATAAGTAGTGGCAAGTGTAGCTTTAGTTGCATCGGTGAAAACGTTTTTGATATTATAAAGCATTTCTAGTTTTTGATTAGTTTTTCTTATGCAATTTTGTATCTGCAGGTTGGATTTTTTCATTCGCTATCAACTATAATAATTTGCTATGAGAAGTGACTTTAATGGATGTCAATGGTATCAACTCACACTTGCCCACAAACTAGTAAACCATCCACTAAAAGTCCCATCCCTCCAGAATCTACTCCAATCCTATCGCACCACCAGACTACTTAGATCCAGCAACAAAAATCACTTGCAGGTCACTAAAGCCAGTAACTCTGCTGGAGAAGCACTATTCTCTTGCACCATAGCCAAATTATGGAACTCCCTCCCACCCACAATTACCTCTGCACCATCATGCACCCACTTCAAAACTTTACTAAAAGTGCACCTAAAAACATGCTGGCTATGCCCTTGTAACTCCCCCTCTAATATCACCCACCCCATCCACCCACTACCTTTCTTTCCAGCCCACTAACTACCTTAATTATAGCAAGCTTGGATGCTCATAAGCCTAACTACGTATTATACAGCAGGAACTTCTTATTGCAACAATTGTTAATGTCTGTTATGTACTTCGGAGATGATAAAGATTCTAGTTGTCTACTGATGTACTATGTTCTTCATCTGTAAATATGTTTGTAATTTTTAATTGCTATGTCGATCAAATTGTTAATTGCTATGTAAATCCAATGTAACTACTGTCTGTATATTTTAACTGTGGAGCTTTTCTCCCCGGGCCTCCGCTGAAAATGGACCTATGTCCAGTCAGACACTTACGGTCAACAAATGTAAATAAATAAATAAATTATCGAGAGAGAGGACTTTAATTTTTTTGTTTTTTCATGAGAGAAGCATTTCGGAAAAAACTAGCAGTTTTTTTTTTTTTTTTTTTTAGGATTGAGTATGAGTTGTGAGTTACATAGCCATGTTTCAGTTTTTGTTAAAGCTTCCTGAATAATTTTTTGGAGGCGTGCCACATTGTCAGATGTGCAAACAAGTGTGGAGTCATTTGCACACTATATAGGGAGACCTGTTGTGTAAATGTGTGGAGGGTGTTGGTGAGAACGTTAAACAGAATGGGACCAAGGATAGAGCCTTGTGATACACTGGTGGTGACTGGGAGGTATGGAGAGAGGGTGGAGTGCCATTTTACTGACTGATACCTATTGGATAGGTAGTTTTGACCCATAGAAAGGTGTGCTCAGCGATATCTAATGAGGACACTTTGAAGTAGAAGTTTGCTTGCACCCTCAGGTCAGATTATAACAGTGAGTAATCAATTTATAGCCAAAACAAAGCACTTTGCAGAGAGATACAAAGTAGAACAAGTTTCCTTTTATTTCCTGAATGCAGAAACCCATCAGCCAGGAAGACTAAGTAATTGGCATATACAGTGTAATATACTAGTCAAGAGAAAGGACAGTGCCCAGCTTAGTAAGTTGTCCTTAGAGTGTAAGGACAACTCTGTCGGGGGAGGTGTTAAAAACTAATTATCTGACTTGATGAACTTAATACCCAGCAAGGTACTTCAAGTTAAATTTGCTTACATTGTATAAAGACAAAATTCTCAGTAAAAATGTTTGGGAGATGTCCCTCGGGGCAGAGCTTATACAGTATTGGGGTCAGAAGTAGTGACTACAGGCTTTGAAAGAAAATAAAACACTTCTAAACTGCCATATGATATTGAGGCAATAAAGTTAATACTTATTATAAAAAGAGATGGAGGGAGGACCACAGTGAGTCAGAGCAAGAGAATATGGGGAAAGTATAAGAACAGAGAGATATTAAAAAGTCTATCAACGTAAGCTGAAATTAGGTTAGCAAGTGATGTACTGACAGAGAACCACAGTAATACAATATATATATATATATAGCTGTATTGAACAAGTTATCATAACATAGCACTAAACTGATAAGCACAATGTAAAATAATCACCTAATAACATTCATAAAACTACCCAGTATATATTTATGCTTTCATTGACCTTCTCTTAAATTGTAACTACTTTGGCTTTGGTTTTTCATTTTATTTTTATTTTTTGTTCTAACAGGAATAATAAACCTGTTTTTATATATTTGTGTCTCCAGTGTCCCCTCAGATCTCACTGTATATACTTATTACTTTTGTGTAACGAACTATAGCATTTTTGGTACTTTTTTGCCGCTGCAATGGAGCATCTGAAATCAGGTGCCCAGCTTCAGAAGAACTCCCACTGAGCCTCATATTTTGCTCTTAACCATGGCCATTCCTATTGTCAACAAAACGTCAGGTTATTGCAAAATGCTGACATGTTCAGTGAGGAAATGCTGTGTTAATCCTCCTGGCTCTTTAGTACAGAGTGTACGAACCTCCCTAATTGCACATTCATGGGAGTACAATTTGAAGTTCTTTTCTTAATGCATACGTTATGGTTTAGAGGAGTCCTAGCAGCTTTGAGTATGCTGAGGTACTTTACAGAAGTGAATCATATTGAGGCTCTTATATCCTCTTCTGCATGAACATGGATAAAATAATATTGCTCCTGTGATAAGTTGCTATGTATAATGCTGCCTTATATATAACTCTCAGCTGTCCCTGATTTTGCCTCACATATTTGACAGGTCCCTAATAAAATTTGTGACTTTTACTTTTTGGTAAATTGCTGAGGATAATAGTCAGTCAATAATGCCAGACACTAGAGTTCATATATTTAATTCTTCAGAAAATGCATGTTGGTGCAAAACCTGCTGCTTTATTAACTTTCTAAATGAATTAGCATAACATTTGCAAATGTCTCTGATTGTGAACTTTTGTCCTTCCATTACTTCTGCCTTTGTCCAAAACTATTCATCAAGGGAATTGTGAGCTACTAGCATGTTTGTGTATTTTACAGAACAATAACAATAATTTAATTTAATTAATAATTTAATTTAATAACAAATTTTATATATATATATATATATATATATATATATTTTTTTTTTTTAAATGTAATTGATGAAATATGTAAAGTTTAGTTTATTATAGTAATGTTCAATATTAGTACTCTTAGAACTCTTTGGCTTTAAAAATTAATTAATCAATTAAGGAAAATCAATTGGTGTATATTGGTTGTGAAGGAATATATAAATGGACTGTTTGAGGAGTGACATTTTATCTGAAGAAGTCAGACAGTTATACTGACGAAAACATTGTGATTTTATTTTGACGTTAATAATAAATACTTTATTGTGGTTGCGGTCTCCTCGTCATCTGGTATTGGTTTTGTGAGTTTTTAGTTATCAGTAGAGTCTTAGGTGGAGTTTTCTTGTTTTGAATATGGAGACTCGTTCGGGAGAGACCAAATCCACTACATCCTCGGAGCATCCATTGGGACCCGAAGTGGGTGAATTTCAGAAATTGGCTGGTCAGCTTACCCAACTCATTGAACTTTTGACGCCCTTGAGTCAAGGGCTTTTATCGTTTGTAACTGGTAAAGGAATTTTGCCTCAAAAAGATCCAGTGGCAGTAAATTGTGCACCTATTACTTTAGACGCCAATGGTACAGTCCAAGGTTCCGGTCCTGGCGTTTCAGGTGCTTCCATTGACTTTCAACGGACACCGAACATTTTACGTTCCCAGAATTCAGTTGCAAAAAATGGTTCTACAAGGGGAGAAACCACGGAGGACATCCCTTCTTCTTTTCGGGAGTGGTTACAGTCTAAACCAAAATTTTCTTACCATGAAAGGGAATTGGGTTCGTCCGACTACCCTTGTACTTACAACGAGACTGTTGAACTTTTAAGGACAGCCCTATACAGGTACAAAAGTTTGAATCTTGACAACATGTACTTAAATGAATGTCTCAAGAAGTGCTTAGTACCTAAAGGGCTACGGACCTATAAATATCCCAATAATGTTGTTTTGGGTAGTGAATTTCATCAAGACCTTATTAGAGACTTTGATAACTGTGGACTGGAAATTGTTCAGGCCATAGTCAAAAATAATGAAAAAGAAATAGTCAAGCTCCATGAGGAGATTGAACAATATAATACTTTTATTGTAAATGATTTAATGTTTAGTGTGGAACAAGAGAAGAAAAAGTATTATGACATTAGGGTCTATATTGATAAAAAATGTGAAGAAATTTCCATTAGAAAACATAAAAAATTACAATGAGATACTAAGGAATATGAGAAGGGGCAGCAATATCCAGCACCGCCTGCTAAGCGAGTTTCATTCCATCAGGAAGGGGGAGGGAAATCTACATTCCCACAAGATGTACATTTTGAGGACAGGAATTATCAGGAAAGGGGGGTTGAAGCAGGCAATGAATTTCTGGTTGAAAATTAATGTTTACCTAGGTGCTCAGAAAGAATACATAACCAGCGTAATAATACAGGCCCTAATTCTTTTTACCAGGAGCCTCACCCTCCCAGGGGAGGAGGGGGTTACAACAAGAACAAGAACCAAATGTGGTAATTTGTGAAACACTTATGGGTACTGACTCCATTGGCAATCAACAGGTGGTTTCCAGCAAAGAGGGTTTTCACATTTATAATTATAGTGAATTACAGATTTCTGATACGTTCTTTGATCTATTTACTAAGGGCTTTACATATATTCCTCAAAGAAATAGTGATATCACTAAAACTATTTTAGATTTAAAAAATTTTATTCGTTTTGAATTTAGAAAATCTTTTGGGTAATGGAATTTTTTAACCCAATACTAGTGTTCCTTACAAGTCTAGTATATATAATCCACCCATACATCCACAGTTAAAAAATCTGGAAACCAGGATGGAAAAGAGGATTAGACAAATTAATAGACATTATGTCTATACTCCTAATTTAGAATCAACTGAATTAGAATTGCTTAACCAACTTAGTCATAATCCCAATATTTGGGTAATGGAACCCGACAAGGGTGGGGGAATAGTACTTATGGATAAAATTTTGTAGGAAGGAAAAATGAATGACATCTTACACAATGGAACCAGATATAGGCCAGTTTCTATTAATGAGATTAATGTCTCATACAAAAAAATAGATCTGGCCATCAAGGGTCTATTCGACCAAGGTATTATAGACTATGGGGTATATTATTTTCTTGAGAACACAACCCCCCCAGGTTCCCTCTATATTTGGGATACCCAAAGTTCACAAAAGTATCCAAGATCCCCCATTAAGGCCTATAGTGGCTGCACAGGGTTCCAAGATTTCCCCCTTATCCAAGTTTTTGGATAAGAAGCTTAAACACCTTTCGGGTAAAGAGAACCATCTACTTAAGGATTCTTGGGAATTTTTGGCTAAAATTACACCAGATTTATATTCTCCCAATTTGGTCTTTTTGACTATTGATATTGTGGACCTTTTTTCTGTGATTCCACATGACCTGGGTTTAGCTTGGTTGGAGGTAGCCCTTAGAAAAAATGGAGGGACTAGTGAAAATTACATTTTTCTAGTAATGGAACTGATGGAATTAGTTTTAAACAACTATTTTTTATATTTTTCAGGGGAGTATTTCCAGCAAATTTCAGGAGTGGCAATGGGGGCCAATTGTGCCCCCACCTATGCAGATATAGTTTTATCTATGTGGGAAAGTAAATATGTTTTTAATAGTATATACAGCCAGCACTGGACTTTTTATTCACGATTCTTGGACGATATATGTATTTTTTGGACGGGTTCAATTAATATGTTGGAAGAATTTCTTAAATATTTAAATTCCAGTACCGAATTTTTGAAATTTACATATCAAACTTCCAAGAATCAGGTGAATTATTTAGATGTAACCTTGAAAGTTAAAAAGGATGGTTTTCAATCTACTATTTTTAGAAAACCTACTTTTTCTAACAGTTATTTGAGATATACAAGTTCACATCCAAAATACCAGAAGAAGGGTATAGTCAAGGGGCAATTTGTCCGTGCCTCTTGGATGACGTCTGATGACCTTGACTATGTACATGAATGTTCAGTGCTTACGAGGTTGTTTTTGGAGAGGGAATACCCCCTAGATCTTATTGAAAATGTTTGTAGAGAAGTTAATGTAGCGAGGGGAACAAAATACCAGCCTATTTTAGGCCTAGGTAATTTGCCTACACCCTCCCTTTCTACTGGTGTTGATGACTTAAATGGAAGTTACAAAACAGTGTTTGTCACTGATTATAGTGCCAATTCATGTATTATTAAAAAAATAATTGAGGAAGAGTGGGGACACTTTTGTGATATTACTGACCTTATTAATTTAAAAGGGAAAACTATGAAAACTGTTTTCCGTAAGGGTAAAAATATAAAAAACATCCTGGAATGGGAAATGGAGACTAAAGTGTCCTCTAACCAACGTAAGGGTACATATAGATGTGGAGCCTGTGGGCAATGTAAATATATAGCACACACTGATAAAGTTTATATTCCAGCTAGAAATAGATGGATTGATGCATCAAATTATTCTAACTGCAATAGTCAGAGATTAATTTATTTAAGTATGTGCCAGGTCTGTCAGGGGTTTTATGTAGGCAAAACAGAAAGACACCTGAAACGAAGGATCTATGAACATTTTTATGAGATACAAAAGCAGAATTACAGCAATGCTTTGTACCGACATACCCTGACATGCCCACAGGCCACATTTACATTTTTTGTACTTGAGACACAAAAGAGGGATCACAGGGGGGGTCCATGGGAGACCCGGTTAGAATACCGGGAAACCTTTTGGCAGGTGTTGCTGGAAGCTAATAGGATGCCTGGTATGAATGACCATATATCTACTCTACCATTGTTAAAATTAAAAGCTGCCAAATTATGAATTTGTTTTTAACATGGATTATTTACAATTTTAACATGCAAAGATTTTTTAATAACAAATTTTATATATATATATATATATATATATATATATATATATATATATATATATATATTTGAAATGTAATTGATGAAATATGTAAAGTTTAGTTTATTATAGTAATGTTCAATATTAGTACTCTTAGAACTCTTTGGCTTTAAAAATTAATTAATCAATTAAGGAAAATCAATTGGTGTATATTGGTTGTGAAGGAATATATAAATGGACTGTTTGAGGAGTGACATTTTATCTGAAGAAGTCAGACAGTTATACTGACGAAAACGTTGTGATTTTATTTTGACGTTAATAATAAATGCTTTATTGTGGTTGCGGTCTCCTCATCATCTGTTATTGGTTTTGTGAGTTTTTAGTTATTAGTAGAGTCTTCGGTGGAGTTTTCTTATTTTACAGAACAGTCATCTGCCTGTCTCTCTCATATTACCCTATATTAGTAGCTTTGTTAGCTCCATAGCTGTTTAGAATACTAGTATCACATGTAACAAAATATGTTAAAAAGGTATATTTACAGTTCTGTGTAATTTACATTGCAGCAGCTTCAAGTGTTAACCCATACATTAATATTGGTCTTTAGTAAAAGTTCACAAGCAGTTTATATAGTAATCATCTAATTGTTTTACAAGAAAATATTACTTAACATTAAATCTCACTTGTTTTTCCTTCCTGAATCAATACAATACACAAAATAAACCCATTGTTTTCTTGCATTTTAACAGTAAGCAATACTTTTCACCCTACATCTGTATTTGTCTTGCAACTTTACAAACCTATTAAAACAACACCAGCAGGAAATAAAATTCAACTTCTAAACAACAATTTGAAAAATTAAGGAAAATTGTAGTGCAGTAAGGTCAGGGGACATAATAGCATTATGAACAGCAACCCCCTGCAACTTAGAAATGCATCATGTTTGAAGGATGCTGTAACTAGCTTTGCTATAGATAATGTACAGCTTAGAAGGCAGACTTTCTGTCTTCTAATATCTGTCTAGTTGACATGCATTTTACACCATTTAATTATTTAGCAACAAATAAGCTTCTCCCTTTCACTTTCTAATATCAGTTTGCCCAGTAAGCCGTGTAGGCAGCTATAATCAAGATAAAATGATCATCAGACAGCAATGCGTCTAATATATATATATATATATATATATATATATATATATATATACACATATACACAAACATAGTAATGAAGCTGTCATAAAATCTTCTTAAATAGGGGGGAGTGGCCACAATACTGACCTGTTGATCGCATTGGCAATCTGCTCTACAGTGTTCAAAACTTTTTTGACAGGATTTTTATATAAAGACTAGTTTTAATGTTCTTAGATCTGGGAATTTCCATCAATAGTGTTCCCTGGGGAAGATAAGCTATTTTTTTTTACTTTCTATACTCTCCCTGTTTATCAGTAAGTGAGTAAACTGTTGACAAGCTGCAAGATGGATTATTCCAATGTAGGCAGCCAAGACATTTCAAGCAAAAAAAGATTTACAGTCATTGCTGAGTAATATCCAGGACACTTCTAAAAAAAATGTAAAAAACAAATTGTGGTAATAAGCATCCTGGTCGCGCAAAACAAAGTATGCCAATTGCCAGAATTGAATAAACATTGAATGATACAGAGGGCAGGGTTTCTGAAGGGGTCAGTCACATGGAGTTCCTTCTCCAACAAAATAATATGCATTTGGACAAAACTTAATGACTTGGAGAATAGATCTAGGAGGAACAATATAAGGATCTACGAAGGAGAAAGTAGTATTTTTTGTCATTCTGGTTACTTCAAGCTCTTAGCATTCCTGAAGCACTATCTTTTTGTATAGAAAGGGCTCATATGTCATTGGCACCTCCACCGTCTTGTGAATCTAATCCCTTAATGTGAAATTTCTCACAATTCAAGACAATAACTTAATTATTAAGACTGCTTTGGCAAATCCTCCTATTAACATAAACAATGAACTTATAAGCTTTGACAATGATTATTTATCTAAAGTGATTTCCAAAATAAAAGCCTGTTTACCTTTAATTAAAGGACTTAAGAAAACAGGGATTCGGACTCATCCTCATCTTTTGTTTCCCACCAGAATTAAGCTTTTCTTCCAGATGCTCAAAAACATTTTATTCCCATGAGGATGTGGTTAACTACAAAAAATAGAATTTTGAATCAAGTGGAAGATATGTACTTGTGTGGAGGTTCTTAAAAAGAGAGTCAGGGATGAGTGGGGAAAAACTACTGATAAAATGAATAAATTGAAATACAAATGAATGGACGGTGCAGTGGTGTAGTGGTTAGCATTATCACCTCAGAGTAAGAGGATCTGTGGTTTGATTCTTGGCTGGGGTGCACCCTATGTGGGATCTCCATGTCCTCCCTGTGTTTGTGTGGGGTTTCTCCCATATCACAAAGACATGTGTCTGGAGCATTTCTCCTTGGGTCTCTGCTGAATATAGGGTCTTTCCTGGTAAGCAAATGTTAAATAAATATATTAAATAGCTTTTATCATGGACTTTTCTTCACTGAAAAGTTATTAGATTGTTTCATTTAATTACTACAGCTTGTTCTCTTTTCTCTTTCCTACTACTTTTCTTTAACTACTTTACTTTTTCCTCACTTTGCTTTCTTACTTGATTACATTTAGTACCTGCTTTATATCTGTGACTGTTGTTATATTTTCAGTGCACTTTTGCTACATAAATAATTTTATTTTATTCTATATTTTCTGTATATGTTATTTGTGAGGATAAAGTATATCATTATAGTCTTAAGTGTGAATGCATGATTAGGTTATGTACTATGTTTTTTGTGTATGTTTGAATGTGTGTGTGTGTGTGGGGGGGGGTGGAGTTAAGAAATCTAAAAATACTTAGATCATCTTACTTAGCTTATGAAAAGGTAGTATTATTTTAGCTACTGGTTTTAAATGTTTCCTTACTACTCAAGATACTAGTAACACTAGTAAACCAAGGATATCTGCATCAGCCAAAGCCCTTTTTAACTTTATTAATGTAATTAATATTGTTTATCTTAATTATTTCACTGAAGCATTATTCTTATAGGTTTGACACTCAATCCAGAATTGACAGGATTTATGTTTCAAGTGATTTGGTTCCCAAATTATATTTAAAATAATAACTTAGCATTTTTCAGATCACAATGCTATTATTTTTTTCATTGTAGTTAATCAAAGGAAATATATTTCTTTCAACAGGCTTCCAGCTTACATAACAAAGTTAAAGGAATTTAGAGAATGTTTTCTTTTAGAGGTTTAGCAGTTTCTTTAAACAAATGATATTGATGAGGTCTCTGGAATAATTGTCTGGGACTCAGTGAAGGCATACCTATATGCAAATATATCAGTGGTATTACAATAAAATAATGAAATGGAATGGAAGACATCTTTAAAAGACCTACAAGATAAGACTGTTAAATTAAAGTTAAGATTACAGAAAGGAGATAAAGCCATATTGTTAAAAATCAACTCTTTAAGTTCTGAATATCACAAGATTCAATGAAATAAGGTATCTAATGAATTAGAAAATTTAAACTACATTCTTACCCTTTAACACCTAGGGTCTACATAGATTGGCTCACAGATCTAAAAAGTGAACTAGGTGTTATCATATCAATTCCATCTTTCTTTCTGGATGTAGTAAAAAGTTTAATAATGTAGAGGACATTTATAGTGTTTTACAACTTCATATGAAGAAATTAATACTAAATGCACTAGTTTTGAGGATAAGAAAATGGTTGAAACTTTCTTGGCTAATCATATGCATAAGAAATTACTGAAAGAACAGGTTAAAAGATCAAATACATCTATTACTTTGGTAGAAATTAAAAATAAAGTTAAAAAGTTAAAAGGTAATAAAGCCCCAGATAATGATGGTATTATCTCTGAACGCCATAAGTGGGTGCATTTTTACTTCATGAAATATTTATGGAAGTTAAAAACACTTACTATTCCTCCCTCTTGGCAGTACACATCAATTTGTCTGCTACTTAATCAGGATAAGAAGCCATCTCTTTATTCCTCTTGTAGACCTATTTCTTTATTAAATGTTAAAAAATATACTCCCTGCAATAATACATGATGCTCAGACTGGTTTTATTTTGCATAGGTAGACTGAGGGCAATATTAAAAGAATTATTGGTCTTAATGAGTTTGCAACTCATAATAAAGACTTAAGCATAATTAACCTAGATATAGACAAAACTTTTAACTCACTTAAATGGTCTTATTTAATTAAAGACTTAGAAATGTTTATATTTCCAAGTGACTTTTTCTCTCTCTTATAATTTGAGTATATCAGGATTCTCTTTCTTATGTGAAACTTGTTTTTTTTATTTCATAACCTATTAAGATAACTAAATGTACAAAGCAGGGTTGCCTTCTCTCCCCTCTTTTGATTTACTCTAGCTATAGACCTTTCTTCTAACTAAATTAAAATAGTGATATAAATTGATTTCAAAGTTAATAATCTTTACTCATCTAAAATCCATTTTGTAGACATAATTTTAACTATTGGTAAGATTGATTTCCCTTCAGTCAATATGAATTAGTCCTTAATATATTTTGAATTAGTATCTGGTTTTAAATAAAAATTATTCTAAAACTAATACATTATTAATTAAGAGACAAACACTTCAGTGAATTGTTATAAGGAATTTAACTGAGACAAAAAGTAGGGCAGTTATTTAGGGAAATTCCTTGCAAGTAACTTTAATGAAATGTTGTTGTTGTGTCTTTCAGCTTTTCCTGGTTAGGGGTCGCCACAGCGGAACTCCGGTAAGCTAATGATTAGCAGTAGATTTTTACGTACCGAGTTGCCAGCCCTGACGCACAACCTTCAACAAAGGTACGCCCATTCACGCATGTCTCCACACAGAAGACGCTTTAGCTGAGAATCGAACAGGACAACGTCTTACTGTGAGGTGACAATGCTACTGCAGCACCACCACTGCAGCATAAGTAACTTTAATGAAATAATAAGAATAATCATGATTGACTTAATATTACAATTCTAATACATAAATGGAATAAAAAATGTTTATTCTCTGGGGAAGAAATATTAATTTGGATTGAAATGGCTATTTTACCTCAAATGTTGTACATTATACAAACTAATTTCTACTCCCTTTAAATATCCTATTAAGCAATTTAATAATATTTGTTTGAGATTCTTATTTAATCCAGTTAAACCTAGAATTGCTGTAAGTAATCATGTTGAGTTTAGAAGATAGTGGTTTCTCTTAACTTGATCTGCATGCATTAGCCTTAGTTATTAAAACAATTGCTTATTGATTAGAGTCCAATTATTCAGCCATTTGGAAGGGACTACATAAATCGGTTTGGCCATGTCACAAGAATACTGTTACTTCAGTTCAATCTCAAATTATAACTAAGAATATGAAATGGTTAAATGGCTGCCAAAGAATTTTTTCATAAAAAAAAATTAATAGTCCAACAAATTCACTTACATTAGTAATATCTTAAAATATTTGAGAATTTTGATTATAAATATCCTGAAGCATATTTTTTCTCCATGTTCTTTATAGCCTTCACCTCTGACTTGATGAAAACTTTTGATTTCCAGAGGATGCTGAATTTCAGGGATAGGAGCTTTCTTTATTGGAATATTTTTAAAAAGAAAATACAATTCTCAATACCGGTTGTTTAATGTATAATTTTGACTTAGGCATGAATAACTGTATTATACAAAATTACAAACAATATTTATTTTAATAAAAATTGAGTTAATGTCAGATTCTTCTAGAAAATAATATCCACACATAATTTATGAATAACCTTGAAATCAATTTTAAAAGTAGGAAATCTTATTCATCATTTACTAATTACTAGAAAATAGAAGTGTTGCATAAATGACACTTATTGGGACTATATCATGCAGATAAGCAACTTCATATTAACTTCTTATAAGTGTATGATTCTGTTATACTTGCATAGGACAAAGCCATCATTATTTTTGGAAGTTTTTCATGAAGATGCTTAGATAGATCCTTATTTGCACACCATAAATTTATCACATATAAGAAAGAAATCATTGGTTGTTAGTGATGTAAATTCCCTATCAAAGCTGATTGATGACACACGGTGTTCAATTGTAAGGTGATTCATCCTTTTGGGGAACAAGTTCAAGTTTTCATTGAGAAATTTTGGTCTAATAAATTTACTTTATCTAACTTATTAGCTCTTTTGAATGCTCAAATTCTCACATGTATACCAAGACCAAAGTATTCTCTACTTTGGAGTTTGTTAACCATTGCCAGAAAATTGTGTTTGTGACTACAATCAGCATGAGAGGGGCCTCTGTGCATGTAATGAATGTGTGTGTGTGTGTGTGTGTGTGTGTGTGTGTGTGTTTTGTATGTGGTAGTGGTGAGGTGCTATCAAACTTCCACATCCTCCTAGACTAATTAGGAAAAATCTTGCAATATTGGAGAGTGGAGAACACTAGACACAATCGGTATATTTTTTTTAATTTGTAGCTTAAAGGTACTTAAAAATAGCAAACCTTTTGCAACATGAAAGGCATGGGGCAGTGGCAGAACACAATACACCAGGAATAAGCTATGTATCCCCAGTACAGAGCACTATAGTGCTAGTACTCTGCCCCACCACTGCACACGAGGGATACTGCTACATATTACTACAAAGTCTTTACCACTAAAAATAAAAAAAGATAAATAAAGTAAAAGGTGTGAAAAAGTTTAAACAATTGAACACTGCACATTTTACATATAAAGCAGCTTCCAAAATAGGAGCCTTAACCATTTATGTTAACTAAGAAGTTAGTGTAGCAGGGTATGTTTCACATTGTATGAAATATGAAACTGTAATGTTTGGCATTATTCACTGCTTTCAGTGGTTCATGGTTCATGAGTTATGAGGGGACAGACCAGTCTAGGAGACAACAGCAGGATGATTCATGTAAAATTAGGGGCAGTTGAGAGAGATGGGGATGTGTTTGTGTGTAGGGGATGGTTCGGGACAAAGCTGGGTGGAACACTAAATGACACCAGGGAGACAACTTAAACTATTAAGTGGAGTCATTTAAAAAGTTAATAGAACAACAGGCCATCATGATGCAGTTTACAAACTATTTAGAAGAAACACTGGGGACATTTTGTAAACTTAGGCAAAGGTAAGGTAAATATAAATATATGTGAGTGTGTGTGTGTGTGTGTGTGTGTGTGTGTGTGTGTGTGTGTGTGTGTGTGTGTGTGTGTGTGTGTATGCATGTGTGTGCGTGTGTGTGTGTGTAAATATATATGTGTGTTTATAAATATATGTGTGTGTGTGTGTGTGTGTGTGTGTGTGTGTGTGTGTGTGTGTGTGTGTGTTTATAAATATGTATGTGTGTGTATGTGTGTTTATAAATATGTGTGTGTGTGTGTGTGTGTGTGTGTGTGTGTGTGTGTGTGTGTGTGTGTGTGTGTGAGGAAAAGAGGGGTGCCTGTACTAAAGAGATGCATGGACTGGCATTGTGATCTACCACTTGAAAGTGCTGATTTGTACATGTGGTAGATAAGGCTGATTCCTAGACATCCAAATAAACCAATAATGAGGTCTTTCCTCATCATGGCTAACATGTCTCTGAATTGCAAATTTTTGAATCTTGTAAATAGCCCCTTTTTGCTGCTGCTTTTATAATTAGTGGTAAGGTTCTTTATGAATCCTTGTGCATTTCTTGGGGAACACACTGACACCATGCTCTTTCTTCAAATAATTGTCATATCTCTTTCAGCCATATAATTTCTAAATCATAAGTCTATCAGTAATTAAAAAAAGCTGTAATGAGGGTCATTGTTCCCCAATTTATTCAATACCTCAATAATAGAAACAACAGCTTTAAATAATGTCATAAAAAGGTTCTTCTTCAAAATGTTGTTATGGTTCTTATTTGAGGAAGAGAAACATTAGGCAGCTTAACACATTTTTCCTTATAAAAAATATCAGTCTGAGCCTTAGCTTATACGAGGAAATAGAATTTATCAGTTATTTTTTGCAATTTGGACCAGCAAAGTGTCCTGTTGTTCATGTAACTGTTATAAAACAACTTGCAATGTTTTAATCCTCTAACACTTTTTTTTTTGAAATTCCAGTTGTCAGATGATTCTGCATCACTTCCAAACCATTGACAGTATTTTCTGAGAATATTTGATCTTCTTGGATCCTTTTCATGTGTCATTCTGCATCAGGAAGTTCTGTGCAGTCCTCAGTTATTGTTGTGATCCGATGACAATCCTGGGCTGCAGAATGTTCATCTTCAGTTACGTCTGCAGCTACTCCTTCCATTTATTTCTCCCCAAGACTTTTCTGAAGCAGTGTCTGAAATATCAGGTTCAGCTGCCACCCTTAAAATTATTTGGGTGCACAAGCCATCATCCACTAATGTTGTAGCAACACTTTTGTCCATTTGTGAGGTAACACCCATATTATAATCCACAATTGTAGTTACAAGTCCAGTTTCCTCTCCTATCCTTGGTTCTTTCTCCTATCCTTCCAGGAACAAGAAGGAATAAGATAATTTCCCCAGTATCCTGGCCAAATTTATCTTGTCAGTATGAGTATCACCTTGAGTATTCCCTGAAAATAGGCCGCAGTTCTAGTGAGACTAACCTGTTCGACAAGACATAAAATAAATAAAGTGGTTAAAAGTACATTTTGACAATGCAACTTGACAAAATTTTAAATTTATTAATTCATTATCACTCCATGGTGAGCATTTTGTAGCTTATAACTTGTCAAAAAATGCAGTTGATAACAATACAAACTAGAATGGCTGATTTAAATGCTCAAAGTCTCTCACACATACAGATGATGGTGAGCATTATTTCATATGCAAATGTAGAAACAGACTTCTTAAGTGCAGTTGTGTAGCATATGACAATATGTACCCTGAATAAAACTCATATGAGCATTTTGAGTGAAATTTGCCACACCTACATGCATATATTGCTCTGGGAAAAATATTATCATCAAGTTGCTATGATGCCCTAAGTGTACATGTCTTCATTATTTCTGAATTACATGAATAAACAATTTACTTTCTATTCTTTTTGTATTTTCTGAGTTACAGTTTTAAAGGCAGTTTATTTGTAGTACCCTGCAGAATGGGAAATCCTGTACTAAACAAATAGTCCAGGGGAGCTCAAAGATCTTCTTTTTGCATTTAGCCTCATTAAAACCCTAGCAGGTCAGTTATTCCACAGCGCAGTCCAGCCTGTTCACCATTATTACTTAAGTATCTCATAGTCTAGTGTTATGTCTCAGTTCATCCAGAAAATGTTTGATTACTTCTAAATGCTGGAATCATTTGGGATCCATGGATTCGCTGTGGATCACTAAGCTGGGCTAACAAAACTAATATATACCTTTCAAAATAGATATTCAGATTTAGATCTCAAGGAGAGCCTTAAAAAATAAATTGTGAAAACAGACTTTTTTCAACAACAGTAAATGTGTGTGGCCTCAAAACCCCAAGGTAAATTTGTTTTCCTGGAATATGAAAAGACAAAACCTATAATCAATATGGATATGGCTTTTTTAAATAGTTTTAAAAATAGTATAATAGCCATAGAACTGAGTGAATCAAATATGAGGGATTGTTTCTTAAAGATGGAGCTTTATTTTTTTATTTGACTTTAGTATTCGTAAATAGCTGAAATATAATTCTGCATATAATGTACAATCAAAGCTGACAATGAATAGTGGATAATAAATAATTTTCTGTCCTTTACTATCTATAAAAAATCATGCGAGCCTGCAATAAAATACAATTTAAAAACATACATTTTAAGTGTTTTGTATTGTTTACAATCCTTCCAAAATTAAGATGTGTGTGGCAAAGTCAGTGAAAGTAACTTAAAACTGAGTGATACTGCTGAAAAGCACAGCTCCATCCTTATCAATAATTGCTTTAGTTTCATAGGTTAATAAGTTCATAGGAGACTGCTAGGCTAATGACTTAAGGGCCCTTACAAGCCTAAACAATATAACCCAATTTTACCCAACATATGGCCCCAAGAGGCAAGAAGATGGCATGGATTTGTGCCTGTGCATTGAGTATCTTATAGATTGCCCCTGTCCATAAGGGACATAGTGTGAATTTGTGATTCCTCATCTATTGATCCAAACTGCATTTGAACAGGGCCAGGGAAAGGCTCTGCTTAATTTGCATAAGAAGCCTGTTCCAAAGAAGGAGCAATCTCTGAGACACATATCTGTCTCTCCAGCATGTTTTGTTTGAGTCGCTGACTAGGTTTAGATCCCTAGATTGGGTGACCCTCATGTTGCTTGACTTGCAGATATGTAGCAGCTTTATCAGGGCTGGATTTGTGAGTGCCTTGTAGGTCAGGCATAGGTCACCCTTTAATAGTTGGTAGGAGACAGAGTAAAGGGATAGGGCTTTTAGTCTAGCTGCATAGTTCATGTTGTTTACACCTTGTATTCTGTTTGTGAGGAACCTCTCAGGTCACTTCAGCTGCTGTAAGTGCCCAGTTAAGTACATGCCAAATGGTGCACTTTTCTCAATTATTGGTCTAATGAGGACTGAGTACAGTGGACCTATAATTTCATTGGATCTGGATGCCATACCTTTACTTATAAGTTGACCACATAAAAGGATTTCCTCACCACTGTGGAGACATAATTGTCAAAGTTCAAGCTACTATCTGTGTACCTAGATCACTCACCTTTGAGCTTCCTCTAAGGAGTATACTACTGACGTTGCAGTTTGCAAGGGTATTTGACTTCCCAAAGGGTATGATAATGTATTTTGTTGCATTTAGTTTTAGGCCATGGTTCTGCAACCAATCAGTTAGCTGTCTGATCTAGACCCTCCTGAAGGATATCTGCATTGTTGGGGATTCGGTGATGGCCCCCAGCTTGCAATAATTGGCAAATTTTGTCATCCAAAGGCCTTACACATTTTCTTTGACTTCAGAGAAGTATATTCTGAACAGGAGTGGTCCCAGTACTGAACCCTGTGGCATACCAGTAGAAAATGGCCTCTTGCTGAATCTGGATTCATCCATGCTAACCACGTATCCTGTCCATGAGCTAATTGGCTATCCATCTGATCACATAGGGATTTATGCTCAGTTTTGTGAATTTATTTATAATACCTGAGTGGGGAATTGTGTCAAATGTCTTGGCCAGGTCGACGTAGGCAGTATATACCATTTTACCCTCATCCTTGGCCTTAGTGATTTTCTCAAAGAAATCTACCAGATTCAGTAGGCATGGTGTGTCATTGACAAGGCCATTGGGTCAAGTCCAGTGTTTGGAGATCTCCTATGTCATTATTTATCAGGTCCATGATTAACTTTCCATGGTCTTACATTTAAGACTAGTCAAACTTATGGGTCTGCAATTTTCTGGGTCAGTATATGGTGACACTTTAAGCAGAGGGGATGATTGTTGCTGTCCTACACTCTACTGGGACAAAGCCAGTCCAGAAGTTGTGGTTAAATAGAGATCCCAATAGGCCTGATAAGCCCTGATTTAAGCTGTTTAATAGAGAATATGGTTATTGTCAGGCCCTATTGAAGCTAAGTTTTTAGCTGAAGAGAGCACAGTGACAACCTGTTGTTTGGTGATAATTGGTGGTGGAATGGTGGAGGATATTTCTTGGGAAGAACTGGTGGTGAACTACAAAATGAACTGGCACTTCACCTAAGTGTCATGTTTAATCATAGCCTCACCTCAGGCTTCTTGCCCACTGAGTGGCGCACAGCTACAGTTATCCCACTCCACAAGGGAGGATCTACCTTGGATCCCGGGAACTACCGCCCCATCAGTCTAATGAGCCTGATCTGCAAGGCCATGGAACATATTATCATGAAACTTATAAACAAAGACATTGGCAACTTTCAAACACTGGACTCCACGTCTCCTGAACTTGATTGACTTCTTTGAATCAGTCTCCAGAGCCATGGATGAGTTTAAGGTGGTCCACACAGCCTATCTGCACCTTGCCAAGGCCTTTGACACCATCCCCCACTCTGGAATCATAGATAAACTTACTAAGCTGGGTATTGATCCCTACGTCACTCGATGGGTTGCCAGCTGGCTTACTGACAGAACCCAACCCACAAAAAGCAGCTGATTCCAAATCCATCTCCAGACAAGTGACAATTGGAGTACTTCAGGGTTCAGTCCTGGGACGACTCTTGTTTGGCATTTACTTCTCTGAAGTACAGGCCAATACTAAGGGACTCTGGCTAACAAAGTTCACAGATGACTGCAAACGGGGAGCCATTATTGAATCTCCAAATGATGTGGATACTCTACAAAAGGGCTTTACAGAAACAGATTCTTGGTGTCAGAGCCGTGGGCTCAAGCTCAATGCCAAGAAATGTATAGTTATCCCCTTTGGGAATAAACATGTACCCATGAATTACCACATAGGTGTCAGTACACTAAACACCGAAAGTGTGATAAGAGACTTAGGGACACAGGTGGACAGTGGTCTCACCTTTGATAACCACATTGCCACAACAGTCAGGAAATCCTTCTATGTGGCACACCTCATCACTAAGGGCTTTTCATCCAGAAAAAAGGAGGTCATTGTCCCACTGTACTCATCCCTCATTAGACCCATTATAGAATACAATGCCCCATTGTATGTACCTCTCAAGACACCTGCAACAACTGGAAAGGTCACAGAAATACCCCACTAAAAGAATCACAGGCCTAAAGCAGATGTCGTATGCTGACCGCCTTAAAAAACTCCAGCTATACTCTTTCGCATATCGTCTACTCAGAGGTGATCTCTACTTAACATACAAGGTCATGTCAAACCCAGAGATATTGGACATGCTACACTTAAAGAAATCTCAATCCCTCAGAGCCACACGCTCCAGGGATCTAAACCTTGTCATCACAATAAACAAAACATGCTGGAGGGATAGGTTCCTGACCCAGAGACTCCCCAGACTCTGGAATAGACTGCCCATACTTGTCAAGCAGAGTGCCTCTTTGGCCCTCTTCAAAAGGAACCTTGACGATTGGATGGGAGAAAGGAAATTCACCCTGGGGATCACATCAGTCGCCCTGCTAGACAGGGTCCAGGAAGTAAATAGTGTGGGAAGAAATAGCCAGGGAATTGTTATGGCTAGGTTTGTATAGGCCCTAGGGCCAATAGCCTAGTACTAACCTATGAACCTATGATGGGGAGGTAAAATTTGAGCTGAATTTGTCCACCAGCAGATTTTCTATGTCTTTCAACTGAGTATAAGTGAAGCATCTACAATTAATTCTGAACATTGTTGGGTGTTCCCCTTAAGATTCTAGACATAACTGAAAAATGCCTTATGGTTATCCTTAGCTTTGGAGGCAATGTTTACCTCAAATTCTGCTTTTAGAGACTTGACTAGTTTCTGATTCACTTGTTTAGACTAATGAGGGACTTACTGCTTTGTTGTGCACATTCCCTTTTACTTTCTGACAGAATTTTCTTTCTTCTGTTGTTCAAAATACTAGTGGTCCACCAAGGTTGTTTGTTTTTGCAGTTTGACCTGGGTTTATTTTGATCTGGTACTGCTGTTTCTATGCAGTTGTTTATATGGTTATACAAGGCTTTTGTGTACACCTGTGCATAGATTTGTGTGTTTTCTGGATTTGGGGGAGCTTGGAAACTAGCTATGCCATCTCTTAATTGGGAGTAATTTACCTTGGAGAAGTTCTTAAAGTTTTATGGGTTAGGCTGGGGGACTAATTTTACATTTATTTCAAGGGAGACCACATTGTGCTCTATTCTTAGCAGTGAGGACATAACACTGGGGTGCAGCACTCTCCCATATTTGTTATTACCAGATGTAGGATATATGTTCCCCTAGTGGGAGTGCAGACAAGCTGCTCCACGGCATTTGAATTTACAAAATCAAGAAATCTTTGTGCCTGCATGTTAGTGGTATGTATGACTCCCAATTAATAATTGAGGGGTAGTTATAATCACCCATGAGTGTGGTATTGGGCTGGATATTGAGTGATTCTAGTAACTTCAGTTATGATGTATGGGTTTCCTGGTTCATAATGGGGGACTTGTAGCTAACAAGAATATGGTAATGAATTTTTCCCATGGTTAGTTGGACATAGAGTAGCTCAAGAAAGTTATATTGTTTGAAAAGCCTTGAGGTATGCTTATCTTTTATGTAGCTAGATACACCAATGCCTTTTGCTCTTTCATGTTCAGTGGGTGTTCAGAATGTATGAAAGGTATTATAGCCGTGCACTGCTGGAGTGCTTTCCATGGATTTGGGCCATATTTCAATAACTGTACAGATATCAGCATTCTCCAGGGTGAGGGGTGCTTCCAGTGAGTGCAGCATCTTGTTGAGGCTCCTAGTATTGAGCAGTAACACCTTTAGCTTGTCCTGAGTAGCTTTTGTTATGTCAGAATGTTTGTCTGTTTGGCAATACCTAAAAAAGGCACTTTAGGGGGTGGATAATGTTTTGGCCAATATCCAAAACCCTAGATGTGACAGGTAAAGACCAACCCTGGCAAAGCAGTGTGGCCTTTCAAACATGTCCTTCCAGGCTGACAAGTATTGGACCCCTTTGGAATGATAAAAGTAGCCCAATTGTTAAAATCAATCATTTTCTGCTGGTATTCTGGCATAATCATTGGAGACGGTAGAATGCTACTCAAGGCTAGGATCATACCTGCCTGTGACATATATTTTCATGTCTGTCTGTATAAAGTTGGAGGAGGTACATCTCAGGTCATTCATGTCCACATGGCTATGACTGAGTCATACTGGTACTTAGGAGTAAGTGACATTAGTACTTGTGTGATCTGGTGAGTCCTGGCCCCGACAGGCAACTAATTGTAACCTTCCCTTATTTAGCCTGGATTATCTGCTAGTTTATGCCTCTCTTTTCAATAATCACATGAAATGCCAGTTTAAGGCCTTTCCAAGCAACATTTTGTGGGATATCTGTAACTGTTTAGTGGAGAATTGAAGTTGGATCAGTGATGTATTTATTCCGGCTATAAGCTAACACACATGGAAACACTGAGCATTAAGCAGTTTGATGTAACAGAACAATTGGTCCCAGCATCTCAGTTTAATTTCTGAAATGTTTCACACTTATTGCTTAAGCACTTTCATTTGATCTTTTGCCTTGTTAAATGTACATTCCTGTATTAATTATCACTCATTTATGCTGAGTAATCTCAATCCCAGATGTGGCACTGTGCTAACAGGTGCTAGTATTATAAATGCATTTGGTGTGTAAACACTTTGTGTTTCTATTATGTCTTACTTGGAGCAGATAATTCCTGCTAATTGTACTTGATTTAGAAGAGGAAATGCAGTGAAGGTTGCAGCATCTGGCAGTAATTCCCTGCTAACAAGATTTATATTCTGTATATCCAGGATTCTCTTTTGTTTAGTAGCACACCAAGGAAAATAAGTATTGCCATATTATATATAATGTCTTTCATTTACTGTAACATTTATTTTAATATTTTTGTCGTTTACAAGAGAATAAATTAAGATGACTTACTGCGCCAGATCAGTGCAGGTAAAACCTCTTTCCTTATTGAAGGACTAGTTTATTGATGCTCTCTTTGGTTTCTACTGTATTAGTAGTTCTGAATTTTGCAGAATGTAGGATCTGTAATGATGTGCTCATGTTAAGTATTAGCCTCTTCAATAGTGTCATAGTGTCAACATGAGAAGCTTTCTTGAGCCAAACAAGTAGAGCACTTAACACGTGCACACTTTCAGAAGTAGACATACATGTATACACTCATACACACACACACACACACACACACACACACACACACACACACACACACACACACACACACACACACACACACACACACGCATATACTATGTAGTATATGTTATAGGTTCATAGGTTCATACTAGGCTATCTGCCCAAGGGCATTTATAAGCCTAGCCCATAGTTATGTGGCTTTCACACCCCCTTTTAGTTTGAAGAAAACTATGCCTATTATTCTTGTGTGCCTCTGTCAGAAACTGACTGAAGAAGGGTCCTCAGTATATTCATATGCTCCATCATCCCCGATTCAAGATTCTCTTTGACAAAGCTGCCTCTGCTCTACCGATTCTGTCTCACATGTACCGGGATTGTTCCACAGCATAGGGGGCTCTCCTGTGTGAATAGTATTAATAACCGCGGTTCTATTAATAAGTCTCCCCAAGGTTTGGTCTGAGGTAGATTTTTTTTGAGGTGATCTAGATTTTTCAAAGTTTGACATGGCATTGTATGTCATGCATGACATGGTCTTGTATGTCAGGGGCACGCTATCTAAGCAGCATGTGTCTCTTCTAGAGAGCGGGCAGCATACATTTTTGAGACCCATATGGCATTGGTGAGAAACTTTTTTTTGGGCCTTTCCA
Source organism: Protopterus annectens (assembly GCF_019279795.1). Classification (NCBI taxonomy): domain Eukaryota; kingdom Metazoa; phylum Chordata; order Ceratodontiformes; family Protopteridae; genus Protopterus; species Protopterus annectens. The sequence goes on along the minus strand of NC_056727.1, from coordinate 254,101,941 downwards.
GCTCAGTGAGGTCAGCTCTCAGACATCTGGAATGATACATTGTACTGGGGCTGGCATTCTAATGAGTGCAGGGTACAGAATCGAGTGATGAGGATGTGATGATCCTTGACTCAGATGAGGGTGGGCATGTGATCAAGGCCTCTCAAAGGCAATAGTAACGTAGAAGAAACTTAAAGGTTAACGGAACGTCCAGATCCTTATAACCTCTTCTGTGCTCAGTGTGCTCCATATATTGCCACCTATATGGTAGCTGGTGGTTCTGGTTTTATGGGCCTATAATGTGGTTGCATTTAACTTAAGGCCACGGCTCTGGCACCGACTATTATTTTGTTATGATGTTCTCTGCCAGGATATCTCTGGATATGTTGTGTGACTATGGCTTTCACTGCGCTCAGATCATCTGCAAACTTAATTCAGTTTAGCCATAACCCTTCTTTGTTTCAGTAGTACTATATACTATTCCTGACATCATATTATATAGTATGAACCATGAGACACTCGAGGCACAAATATTAAAAAAAAAAATTAAAAAAAATAGCACACACCAGGTTAAAAAATGATATATATTTTTTCCTCACCATCTTTTCATTGTCCCACAGCCATCCCTCATGCATGTTTTTTTTGTGTTATTTCATGGCTGGAGCCCTAAACAATGCCTTAATTACAGCTCTGGACTAAAGTTATTTCACTAGATCAGCTCTAGGTCTTCCTCCAAATGGACTAGTGTCTCTATACTTGCAGGGTCTTCCTCAGATGAGTACCTGAATTCCTGAATCCAGTACTCCAGGTCACTTCCTATTATACAGCCCTAAAACTACCTAATGCAAAGTGTTGCCTATCTACCTGTTCACAATATTGCTCCAACATTTCACTCCACTACACAGTGCAACACACATTTGAACGATGCACTAACAATTTCCCAGACCCAGCATTTAACAACCAGGCCCCTCCCAATACAAAGCTAGTGGGTTTGGACTCCTTGATAACCCATCAATGTTTTGATTAGCTAGGCTGGACCAGTGGGTCACTATGTATTGAAAGGCATGAAGGGATTGTGCCCTCCAACACAACTTTGCATTGTCATTATTCTGCATACTTAAACATTTGAGTGGGTCATGATCAGTTACCAAACTGTCTAAAAAATAGAACAGCAGGACATTGTAAGCATATTTTATTGCTAGATGATCTTTCTGTGGCTGCGTATCTCCTGCTGATGCAGCATACAAACTGATGCTCACACTGAATGTCCTGAGATATTAATGTCCCCAAACCTTCCACTGTATAATGGTGATCTCTTTAGTAAAGTCAAGAGTCACTAGCATAGGTTCAGAACACAGAATCCTTTTTAATTAATTTATGTTCTGTTTGCCTACGTTGTACCATGACAGGAGCTTACCCTCTTTAGAGAGTTGTAAAGGGAAGCAATAGTAACAAAATTAGGCAGTATCCAGCTGGTCTGAGAAAAGACTTCATCTGTCTTTTAGCCTGGGGTACTGGCTTCTTTTTTTCTAGTTCTCTTACTACCCTTTTTCATATAAGATACTATAAACACTTAGCTTCCTGCACACCCAGTTGATTTTTGTTGGCATTTACAGTCAAGCCTACCCGTGTTATGGATTGTAGAATAGCCTGCACTTTGGATAAATGAAGCTGTCAGTCATCTGAATGAATAACCACATCAGCTGGATATGTTGTATTATACTGGAAATGTGGTTTCGGTATTCCATCCATCAGCCTCTGAAAGGTGGCTTGGGCTCCATGTAGGCCACGTGGTAAAACTGTTTACTGAAACAAACCATCAGGAGATACAAAGGCTGTTTTTCTTTGGCAGAGGGTGTAAGTGGTATCTGCCAGTATCCCTTCTTCAGGTCCGGTGTTGTCAAGTGTCTAACCTTTCTTAAGTTTCCTGTTAAATCATCAATATTGAGTATGGGATATATTTTTTATTCCCCTTCTGTTTCGCTCTTTCTGGCTTTCCCCACTGACCCCATTCATTGCTGGGTCTACCAGTTTCTCATGCAACTCACAGACTATCTTTGTTCTAAGGTTGAGGTCAGAATGGAACCTAAGGGCATCATGGGGGTGGGGGGAATGGCATTGACTAATTCCACTGGGGGATTTTTTCATTTATGACCTATCCCTTCCCTACATTTGTCTGTTACATCTGACAGATACTCCCCTCTATAGACCACACCTCCCCACAGAGAATACCTTGATGAAGGCACACCTTCTCACAGGGAATATCTAGATGAAGCCACACCTCCATGCAGGGAATGCCTATATCAAGGCACTCCCATCCCTCACAGCCAGCATCTCAGATGCATAAATTGCTAATCAAATCTGGGGTTGCCTTGGCTATAGCCAAGTCTTTATCCCTCTATGTCATGGTTTTGACCTTTGGCATGAGACAGTTATCAGACTTTGAAATTCTATACACTTTCCTAAAATCATTACAGAACCTAATAATTCCATAATATCTAGGAACTAGAAACACATGACCACTCCATTCATTTTGTGATTCTTTTGTCACACCTAGCGTTTTGCATTTTTTTAGCTTTTTTTCTAATTAACTGTATTTGTGAATTTGGTATTCTGTAAGGTCTTAGTCTAATCTTCATTGCACTTTTCATCTCTGTGTTATGTCCTGTCAGTTCAGTTCTCCTAGGTATTTCTGAAAATATTTTTTTTATTCCTTAAATGAAATTCTCTTTACTTCCAGCTTTTGTTTTTTGACAAGGATTCCTTTAACTATACTTCTAATAGTTACTCCCTCATCTGTCCTCTGTGAACTTCCACTTGCAGTCTCACTGCAAAATGTTCTTTTTTCTGTGGCTTGAATACATTAATGTGATAGATCCACTCTGTACTTTTATGACTGTCTAACCTTGGAGTTCATTCATTTATTCTTTCTATCACTTCAAATGACCCCTGACATTTGGTCAGAAACTTATTTTCGGTGGAAGTCACCAGCACTAGTACCTGATGGTTTGGGTTAAATTCTCTTACTCAGGCATCCTTATTATAAACCCATTGTTGCATTTCTTGGGCTTTTTGCGTGTTTCTCCTTTACTATGGGCATAACCAATTTAACCTAGCCTGCCAACTCACATAACATGCCATCACACTTTTATATGTCATCTTTTTTATTTCCCAAGTTTCTTTAGCAATGTCAGGCAACCTTTAAAATGTTTCCATGGGATTAATCCATCTAAAGCTTATGGCACCTCTCTGATCACTATCAATACATACAGGACCAACTGGGTCCAGTTTTTATCAACTGTGTCAATACTCCTAGTGACTCCCCTGCACTGACCCAGTAATCAAGGAGCCTCAATCCTCACCGCTAACACCAGTAAGGGATGTGCACACTGGGAGGATGACTAGTATACATACAGTAAAGTACAATTTCCCTTAAGAGTACACAGAGATTACAGTCAGTCTGGAGGTGGTTTCTCCCTCTCTCTCTCCTGATCCCCAGTAAGACTCTCCGCTGGCACATCTATAGGGTTAAGATCTCAGCCAAGTGGTCAAGCTGAAACCTCCAGCACCCTCTCTGTCCAACCAGTGCTTCATGTCCCTGCCCAGGTAGCTGAGACACACACACACACACACACACACACACACACACACACACACACACACACACACACACACACACACACACACACACACACTTTGAGATTTGATTTATATACAAACACATAGACACTTCTGAGGAAGGCTGGCATAGGTTCACTAGCTATGCCCCCTTCTGCCCAGACTATAAGGTAGAAATCACTGCCACCAACCACTACTTATCAGCTACTATAAGGCCTTTACAAAGGGTGACCAATTCCACTGTGTAATGTTACTGTTACCCAAATGGTGTGACAAAACTTTTAAGGTTATTTAAGAGTGGTCTGTACAGTATCACCAAATACATATGCAAGTACTCTAAGAGCTTAAATATCTCTAAACAAACCAGCCATAATTCAAACGTTTAAATATATTTAATAACACATAATAAAAGCACAAGACACTACTCTAACTCAATACAGTGACAACAGAGTTCAGAATCACAGGAAATACTTTAAAACAACATTGAAGGACAGTCTCACATAAATACAGAAAACATCTAGACTGATCTTACTATATTCCTAGCTATCTCTAAAAGAGATACTATGATCTAAGTCTTACTTACAGAGCCAGGCAAATGCAAGTGCTGAATGGATATTTTCAGATCCAAAGACAAGATACAAAATGCACAGACTTTCTCTCTGAGATAGTTAATACATTACTATCAAACATTTCTGCTGGGTTATCTCAGATTACACCATTCTTGTCACCTCTGCCTTTAGTTTCCAGGCTAACAGGAACTTAAAATATAACACCTCTGTGTTAAAAAATACTTATCTGTCTGAAGATTTGCCTAGAACTGGAAATCGTAAAACTGTTAAATACTTTTACCTTGGAAGCCTGTACAATAGGCAATAGAAATAATTTCTAGCAGTAAACATTCTGTCTCCAAGCTGAGATAACCACCATCTTAAACAATTCAACTTATTTTCTTAGAGTTTTGCTCTTTTCCAGTAGGGTGCACTGTGGTTACATTTTTGAAATGCAGCACATAACAGACAGTTTAACATAACATGTAGTTTTCTTACATTTGTAAGACAAGCATACAAACCATATTACTATTCACAAATAACATAGAATTATTTACAAATTTCCAGCTAACTGGACTGGCAGCCTTTACACTCCTTAGCACGGATTACAAAGTTTTATTAAACCTCTCTACTAATCCATCAGTCTGTGGATGTAAGACTGATGCCTTCAGCTGTCTGACTTGAAAGCACTGATGTACCTGATGCCTTACCCTTGACATGAAGGGAGTACCTTTGCCATTAAGTGCCTATTTAGGGATAACCAAAGTGTAGAATAATTGTATCAGTTCTATGTCAATAGCCTTAGCATTACCTTTGTATACTGACACTTCTAGAAATTTGGTAGCATAGTCCAATACTATTAGTGTGCACTGATGCTTCTTGCTAGATTTTGCTAGTGGCCCTACAGTGGCCAAAACAATACATTCAAATAGCACTTATATGATCAGTTCAGGATTGAAGAGATATTTATAGCCATGATGAGTTTCAGTTTTCATGGCATTTTGGACAAGAAGTGCAGAAAATTTTGCAGTAAAATCTGGATAACTCTTTCCTTAGTTTTGTCCATTTCCAGGTGACCTCCTAACATCAGACTATGGATTAGCTTAATTATTGGTGTCCTATAAGGTTTTGGCACTTGCAAGCAATGCAGGATTTCTTTCTACTCTCTGTTTACTCTAGATATCTTTTAGTTCAAAATAAGAGTATGAAGTAATGGCAACATCTTTCTTACCATCTCCCCCTACAACCTTGGTAATATTCTCTCTTGCTCTAACTTAGGGTTGTGTTCTTCAGTAACTTGCCTTAAAATAAATAGGGCAAATAGCTTTTTCCACCAAAACATTGGCACTACAGCTTCCTCTGCATTTTCTCCTACAAATGGTTGTTCAAAACAAAAATCACCTTCTGCTTTACTGTCTCTGATATCCACACTGGTCTCTCTTTATTTTTTGTTGCTCTCCCTCTAGCTTAGACTTGAGTGGAGAGCACTTTCTTACTTTCTTTTAGTTCTATATGTAAAGTTTATCTCAGATCAAAAATGTATTCTCATTTTTGCTTCCTTCTTGGCTTGCAGTTATCATTTGCTGAGAATTTACCTCTGTTTGAATATTCTGCTTGACACTAGTAAAAACATTCCCAGAACTCTGCATTATCCTGCTTGTCTCACTTTTGGTACTTATTTTGTTCTGCAGTCCTCATTAGATATTATGTGTTTTCTGTTTTGGCCTTACTTTCTATGCTACTGCTTCTTGTAAGTCTCTGTACTGACTTCTTCTTTGTATTGCTTTGTACTTTAGAGTTTTCTATTGGCTTACCTTCATTTACTTTCATTTCTCATCTCTTACAGTTTTAGGTTTCTGTTACTTTATCATTGGGGCACATGTCTGATAATAGACAAAATCATTGTTACCGTTTAACCACAACCAAATTCCTGCCCTTTTTGTAGCCTCTATATCAGCTGTCTTCTCTTGGTTTTGATTCTGACCTCTGTAAGTATAATTGCCTTGCTACCTCCCCAGTCTTATATCGAATGGGTGCATCAGTCTGACGATCTACTTCTTTTACTCAGTCTGCCGTAATGTGTCTATGGATTCCCCTCCTCTTACATGTTCAACAGTACTTTAAAATGGGGATGTAAAAGATTTCACAACACTTATTTAAAGGAATAAATAAGCATATTTCTAAATATTTTCCTAATATCTTATCATGAGTCAAGTCAGTGGTTGCAGCCACAAAATGTTTTTTTTTCACATTAATATTTATATTTCTAAATGTGTAAGCTGATACTTTTTCTATAGCCATGAATGCATATTACCTGCACATTTTGGTTGTTACTAATGCTATACTTATATACCAATGGGATACTTAACAGAGAGTAATCATGCTTTCAGAATCTATCAGGGCTTAAACAGTTTTCCTTTTGTTGCATATCTGTAACACAATGACATCAAGCAGACCAACATATTCTAGTTGTAGCCTTGTCATACTCAAAAGAAATAACTCCACTTAATGCATGAATTTCAGTTTTCATATTTCTACTGTAAATTTTTCTTCAGTATTCGTTTTACAGAAAATAGCAATTTGACCCCTCCCGTACAGCTGAAGCAAATTAACAAATTACTTTCTGCTTATTATTTAACAGGAGACATTTACTATAATTATGCTTAAAAAACAGATAAATCAGATTTAAACATTGTATCATTAAGTAAAGACAAGATTTTGCCAAATCTGCTTGATCCCAGTTCTCTGTAGTTGCTGCTTATTACTCAAAACCACTAAGAAGGATTCAATGTCACCTTTCCTGTCCAGTTTATTTACAGGAGGCACAGTCTTAGCTGTATTCTATCATTAACTAATGTGTTATGTTGACGTTACTTACTTAATAGAGTTATTGGAACCTTTTTGCAGTACCTATTTCTTATATTGTCAGGTGAAGTAATGGCAGGTTGGTATAATGGTTAAGGTGTCTGCCTTACAGACACAAAGTACAGAGTTTGTTTCTCACATGGGGTAATTGGCTAGGCTTAAAATGGCCCACAAGGGCAGTTAGCCTAGTACTAATCTATGAACCTAAAAAAAGTTGTTTAGCGCTAAAGCTTCTATCATTTTATTTTTGTCTTGCTATCAGGTTCAAGCCTAAGCCTTAAAATAAAATTTACATAATACATATGTGCTCTTACCAGTTTATCAGCATTAAAACTCCCTCTATAAAATATTGTTGCTTGTGTTTCAGGGGTTATGCCAGCCTTGACCATAAGATATTTCTTCAGATTGTTATAGTCCATGTTATCAATTCCTACATGTTTCTGTCATTTGGGAAGACAAGATTTTTGCCAAATCTGCTTGATCCTAGTTCTCTGTAGCTGCTGCTTATTACTCAAAACCACTAAGAAGGATTTAATGTCACCTTCCCTGTCCAGTTTATTTACAGGAGGCACAGTCTTAGATTTGAAAAATAAGTGTGCTAGCACAATTAGCTGTTGCTATAATTGCCAGCACAAGAGTCTTTGTAGTAGTTCCTCCATAGCTGGGTTCATTTGGAAACCATAAAAAACAAAAATACAGACTCTGGAAATGCTCAGTAAAAATGAAGATATTTTAATACTCCACAAAGCTTTCGGGTACTACTACCCTTCTTTACTATAACAAAACAATGATCAAAGTAAAAGATTACAATATATACCCAGTTAAAATCACATGAAACAGCAACCAATAGCATTAATCATCCAGCGTACTAATCAGAACATATTTTAAAGGAATAAAAATGTATTTTAAAAAAGGGTTCCTACAGGAACATCGAATTTCCAATTGTCCAAATCACTGAAGGTTGACCTTTAATGATCGAACAATTGGAAATTCGAATTCATCAAAAATGACATAAAAAAATAAAAAAGAAAAAAGTAAAGGGTGTAGGCGGGGGGGGGGTTGTGCCCCCCACACACCCTGCTACTTAAATATACCAACTCCAAGATCGCGCTACAGTGTAGGAAAGGGAAAGCTTCCCTTTCCGCACCGTAGTTCGTTAAAGTGCGATCTCGGAGTTGGTATATTTAAGTAGCAGTGGGTGTGGGGGTGCAAGGGCTTGCCCCCTGCTTTAACCCATCGGGGTACTTTGTCTTCTTTGTTTTTTTTTTTTTTTTTTTTTTTAATTTCGAAGTTACGGAACTTCGATCATAAGGTGTCGACCATATGGTATTCAAAGTTCAGTAACTTTGATTTTCTAATAGGTAACCAAAAAAGGGTTCCTATTGGAACATCGAATTTCCAATTGTCCGAATCATTAAAGGTCGACCTTTAATGATCGAACAATTGGAAATTCAAATTCGTCAAAAATAACATTAAAAAAAAAAAGAAAAAGTATAGGGTGTACATGGGGGGCTGCTCCCCCCACATCCTCTGCTACTTAAATATACCAACTCCGAGATCGCGCTACGGTGTAGG
>NC_056727.1:254040856-254088356 GCF_019279795.1 Protopterus annectens | reverse complement strand
TGCCCATTGGTATGCCCCTTTAAGCAATGCCAACCTTAGGTAAGCAGGTTTACCCATAGCTTAGCATTTTCAAAACCGCCCAGTTATGGCAAAGTGCGGGAAATCAGCCCTATTTAAACCCACAGGTGCGAATACATCTCATAACTGGTTGCAGCTTCCTCCTGTAGGCACAGTGGCCAGTGTTGAGGAAGGATTGTGCTTCCAAGCAGAGCGCTGAGGCATTCAGGAGTCCAAGGTCATAGCAGGACTCCTGGTAAAAGACCATGAAGAGAGACTGCTGCAGGGCCAGTACCATGGTTCCCAATATAAAATGGAAGCCTGGGACCATCTCACCTGTGACCTCACCAGTGCCACTGGCATCCCTTGAACTGGTGAGCAGGTCAGGCATCACTATGCTGGCCTGAAATGGAGGAAGAGGGATCTCTTGGATCAGTGGATCCAAGAAGCTAGGCAGGGTGATGTCCCAGCAGTGTGTAAGTACTCATTCTATTAACTGTTTAATAATTGCCTAGCTTGTGTATATTATGGATAGGTATGGATAAATATTCCTCTATGTCTCTGACAGCTGCAGCGGAGTGGGCTGTGAATCAGGAAGCCCATACGTGTAGGCTGCAAAGGCTGTGTCGTGAGGCAGGTTAGTAAAAATCTTGCATGTACTGTCATAAGAAATAAATCTAAAAGTAGTAGAAAGTTAATTGCCAGTATAAAACCTGTATTGTGTATGGAGTGTACTGAATAAGCCAGACAATATAGCAGGAAGAGTCTCATATAGGTTGTATGTAAATAAAAGGGTAACAGCCTGGCAGTAAAGGTCCAAATCCTGGACTGCTTGTGTTTACTCTGGTATCATTTGGTAATGTAGTGTTGCATTTTCTTAATAGTACTGTTGTATTACGTACTGTTACCCACACTGCGCTACAGAAATAAAATGTGTAGGAATGTCTGTATATGACTGTTGTAATCACAAGGTCATATTGTACAACTGAGGTTGACTTAGAAAACAATGAAAAGATACATAGCAAAATGCAAATAGCACACTCTACTGTGACATAAACTGTTCTATTTTTAGCACACACAGCCATGGTTCGAATCCTGGGAGTGGTAGTAAGCTGTATGCATAATCATACCCCTCAACTGTACAGATTTGTTCAGAATGTCCAGATAATTGGCCCATATCTGCTGCTTGTTACCATGTCCCCCTGGCAAATCAGTGTGATGATCTCTGAAATTTAGGCAGCTTTTAATGACATATAACTGATTGTCAGACCTGTAAATATTCAGAAAATGTATATGAAAACAAACCTGTCATTGTAGCAACTCACCAAAAGTTTATGAGGGCAATTGTCAAAATATGCCCTAGTTCCACCTGCATGTTGTCAAGCCTTGACCAGAGTGTGTGCAATAAGAGATTGAGAGGTATGTGCATAACATCAACCTGGAATGTGGGAATATACATAGAAACAGTCAGGTAGTATTAACAAACAATACCTCCACAGGTATACCAGGTAAGAGGTGTATACTGCAGGTAAAACACAGTTCAGGTATATACTTGTCTACAAACATATCACTGTCCAAGCTAAGGCAGTAGGGTAGTGTAATAATACCTGTAAGGTACAGATTACAGCAGTGACTAAGAAAGTTGTGAGAACTATAGGGATATACAAGTTATTAATTGACATCCCCCCACTTTATCTGCAACAATAATCTAAATACACAACTCAGTGGGTATTTGTACAATTAAATCTACTGTTGGAACATATGTCCTATTGTTTTATAAATATTAAAATGTATTTTTATGCATGTGCCATGTTTGTTGCCATCAATGTAACTTGCATGCTGTTGTATTGGCCACTGTGGTTCCATATATGCATGTATTCTGTTTGATATGCAACTGTTCCATATCTAGTGTTTTGGGTTAATGGGAATATCTATGCATGCTGTTATACCTAATCCTGGAATGTGTTGACTATTACTAACCCATATATGTTTTAAAATTACAACACCATAGCACATTTGGGAAGGCCGGTCCCAGCGGACCAACCTCTCCCACCTCATCTGGCCACGACACTGGGCACCAGCAAGTCTGGGGCCCACCTCGGGACCTCCTCATCTGCTGGTCCTGCACCACCTTCAGGTGTAACAGCCTCAGGGGATGAGGGGATGAGGCTTGCCCCCTCCTGGGAGCGGGCATGGAGAGGAAACTGTCACCCATCATCAAGTTCAGGATTTGGTGTGTAGCGAGCTCCGCAGGGAGTTTGGAGATCTGCTATGCCAGCTTGAGGGCTGTATGGTGCCTTTAGAGGGTCAGCTTGCCCCTCCTACCCAGCCCCCAGCACAGCCACCTTCGGGGCCATGAAGGTGCAGTGGTGATTGCCCATGAGTAGGGACATCAGTCCCACTGTTTCCATTTGTGGGCTAATGGGCTTCCGACTTCCAAACACCCCTCCCCATCCAAGGTGTTTACCCCCCACATGTGTCATATACTGCCCCTGTATGCTGTCTTGTCTGTCTTGTCTGTCATCCTACCCAACCTACCTTCCCAAATATATCTACTATCCTTCCCCAAAGTCCCACTCTCACCTTAAAAAAAAAGAATAAAAGGGCAATCTGTTCCCCCCCAAAATATCTCGCCCCATACATAGCTGTCCATTTCGCACATGTGTCCACTGGACACGTAATCTGGTGTAATTGGCTTCTTGGAGTATTACAATGGTATATATAAATATATATCTTTGAGGAGTTAAGAATGCTGTTTAACATCACTTTACTAGGATGATCAGTCTACAATATATGTAATGGATGTATTATTTGATGCTATGCTGAACTTGTGCGTTGGTTGATAGGGCAACATAATGGTTGTTAGTTCTGTTGCCCCAGGATGATGAAATGTTTGATTTCTGCATATATTTTATTTTTCGCTAATTGTCATATTGTATAAGGAAGTGATGGAAAAATTTTTACATGTATATGACAGTTGAACTACTGCACTATGTGGTGTCTTGGACATGGATACTGAACATGCTGAACATGTGCATTGATTGACCGAACAATATAGTGGTGCTAGACCCGTTGCCTTAAGTTGATGGAATTTCTCATTTTTAGTAATGGGTCAGAGAATGTATTAAATCAATGCATAGTTGATGCATATATAAATGTTCAAGTTAAAGAGTGTTATGTTGCTTTAAAATATGTTGCAATCATGTAGACATGTCATTACGCTCTATGTAAGCATTTGAATTTGTAGGTGGGAGTGAAGGGATGATTACGAGCACCTGTGGACGTGTTTTAAATAGTGAGTATTTATGAAAGGTATTTTATTGTTTTTTGTTCATGGTCTGAAGAAGCCACTTAGACAGTGGTGAAAGCGCTAACCATATTAAAGTTGTTTGTTCGTTTTCACATCGCGGAGTCATTTGCTTATGAGTAAGGAGACTGTGCTTCATTCCACTGTGTTTCTTTTTATCTTTGGGATACTTGTTTTTATATATATATACACCATTACATTGAGGTAAGCTCCACGGTTATCTGGACATTCTGTGAAAATCTGTATGGTTGAGAGGTACAGTGTGCATTTGCACACATTTCCTGCTTCTGCAGAATGGCGAAGTGCCATACGGTGCTTTATCAATACTGGGGGTGTGTCACAGAAGCTGTGACACACCCCCTGTATTGCTTTCCTGTTTGTCAGTTTTATTTCAGTGTCCGCAGACACTGACATGATTTATTTTACATTTCAGTGTCTGTGGACACTGAAATACTGGCATAATGTTAGAGCTACGCTCTAATATTATGACAGTATGGCTTAGAAAGTGCCATATGGCACTTTCTGAGCACAGGGGGTGTGTTTAGTGTCTGTGCATTGCAAGGACATGCCCCTGCACTCATACACATATTGTGTCTATGTAGAGCATGCAGCAGCGTGCCTTCATTAATATACATGGTGCACTGATGCTCTACACGGGCACGATGCACTATTCCTGCATGGAGCTTAATGAATCCTGGGGATAATGTTTCTTTTTATGAGCTGGTGTATCATCACTGATTTAAAAACTAGTTATCTGCAATTATGTACTTCAGTGTGGTTGTTCATAGCAAAATAAATCATGTTCTGTCATATTGGAGGGACTAGAAAATGGATTTTCTTTTTCATTAAAAAAATAATCAGACAAGATAAAAGATATTTTGTTGAATCACTCAGAAAAGTTCATAATGAAAATATCTGAAAAAGTCTATTGCTTGTCAACATTATTATAGTTTTATTTATGAATTTGTAGTACTTACCATTGTGGTACACCACGGCGCTGCAAACAGCAGCCGTGTCTTCTGAACTTCATAATTACCTCCCTCTCCAGCAATATGTCAAGCATCATAAATCACCCACCTGCCTTCAATGACCATTGCCCTTTAACATGTCACATACAAAGGGATTCAATAAAGCTTACACTTAAGTGTACACTGTGTACACAATATGTATTCAGTAAAATTCTTTTCTTATTTTTGTGTTTTCTAGTCACTCAGAAAGATTATGCTAAGCATACATGCAGTCCACACGTTGTGGTAACCTTTATGAATCCCTATCAATATTTAAAGCAGCAAAAATATCAGCAGGAAAACTAAAATTAGGAGGAAGAAGGTGTGTGCTATGTCTGTGCTGTCTGTTCCTCAGAACAGTGTACACTCAGTGTACACTTAGTGTAGGCTTTATTGAATCCAGCCCAAAATCTAAAAATAATATATGACCCTAGAATTATCTGCTACAAAGCAAAAAAAAAAAAAAATATTCAAAAATAACTAGACTGAAAGCACATCTTGCAACAATAGACTGACCCCTGATTTTCAGACTCACTGATCCAAGTTATGCTTTCAACTTATTCTCGCAACTTTTAAAATGCACGCTTTCCATAATCTTGAGGTTATTTAAACATATTAAGACTGACTGGCTCTCAAAAGAGTTGAAAACTCTAATGCATGTGGCAAAGCTTGGAAATTCTGGAAAAATTACCCCACTCCTAACTCAAGGGAGCAATACACCACATTACAGTCCATTAATAAACAAGCCACACACACATGCCTAAAACTAAGTACCTCAGATTAAAAAAATCACCCTCATTTCCTCCCACAAACTTTTCTGACATGAGATAAATAACATCTCTAGCAGAAATCCACCTACAGAGCTCTCCTCTCTTGGCCACATTACTTGCTGTACTTGAAACATCTCACATGTTGATTTCCTCAAAGAATTCTTCAGTCCTTCCACACAGCAGAACATTACATCTCCTTCCATGTAAATTCATCCATCTCTCCCAGAATAACTCCCACCTTTCTGCTTCTCTAAAATCTCAATAAAACAAATTTTATGTCTATTAGAAGAGTTTCCTAGACTCTTCCTCTGGTCTTGATAACCTCTGCTTTTGGTTTCACTACCACTGTAGAGATTTCATAGCCATCCCACTAAAACACATTTGCAGTTCTAACATCACAACCAATACCATGCTATCTATCTGGAAATCAACCTTTGTCAGACCTACATCAAAGACCAAAAACCCTCTTCAGCCTCCCAATTCCATCCAGTCTCAGTACTTCCTTCCTTTGCAAAATCTTAAAAAAAAAGCATTTACAAGCAGTTAATCACTTACCTTGACAAATACCACTTACTTTCTTAGAGCAGTATGGCTTTTGGGCAGCTAGAGATACCTCGACTCCTCTCTGGACACTCACTGATGACATCCTCACTAACATGGATAAAGTTAACCATACTGAGGCAGCATTTATTAACCTTACCCAGGCCTTTGACCTGGTTGACCACTCCATCCTGTTATCCCACTAACAAGATAGTGGAGTAAGCTCTGAATTTTCCCAGTGGTTCAAAGATTTCCTGACCAACTGAACTTTCACAGTTAAAATTGGGCCTGCCTTATCAGATATAACCTTCACTCTTTTAGGGGTTCCTCAGGGATAAATTTTCTCACCGATACTATTCTCCATTTTTATAAATAAACTGCCTCTTCACTTACCTCATCTACAACTCCTCCTTTATGCTGTTGACATGGTTATCTATAGATCCAGTCCTTCTCATGACATCATCCAAAATCATCTTTAGGTTGACTTTCTTCAACTAAACAATTGGCTTTCTTCTAAAATACCTGTTTCTCAAACTAAAAAGAAGAATAAAACACCAGTGCTGTTTGGCATAAAGAAATGACTCATTAAAGCCACTAACCCTTCCCATATCAAAGACCTAGACATCAGTCCAGTTAAATCCATTGCATCATTTAGATACCTTGGCATTTGGCTGGACTAATCCCTCATCTTTCAGGACCACATTCAGAAAGTCAGAACCAAAGTCAGCTGCCTCCTATTCTGGGCCCAGAGATATTTAATTTCCTCTCAAAACCTTTGAAAACAGCCTTATTCAAATAAGTCTTGCTTGCACAACTAGAATATGGCCTAGCCCTATTCACTACTGCTTATCAAAAACCACTGCCACCTTACAATCTCTTTCTAATAAAATCTGTTTCATCACCAACCCTCCTTGACGTGAACAACACTGCACTCCTCGGAAAAGTCAAACTGGCTTCCCACTCAAGACAAAGCCAACCTGCTTCTTGGCTCCCTTCTCTTCAAACTCCTACAACAAGGTACACCCCCTAACTATGAGACTAACTACATCTAACTGACACTGCAGTCTAAGAAGGCAATCCCTTAATATGGCCCTACTCTTATAAATCCAGCCACTAAACTTCATTCTATGGAGTACAACTTGTCTTTTCTTGCCCCTAAGATATAGCATTCTTTGCCACCTGAACTTACCAAAATCAGACTACAAATAATTGAGATGTCAGTGCAAATGATACCTAACTGAACGATATAAGTGCACATGCCAGAATACAGTCCATGTCACCTAATTGCCATGGTTGCACTATTACATTCATCTTAGAAAACCTTGCTGCTTAATCTCCTAATATCCCCAGTGTATAATTTTATATCAACTACTTCCACAGCTTTTTTATTCATTCCCTACTATGTACCAAATATCCACTTCTCCTGTTATTAGCCCTTCTATTGCAACTCTTAGTTTCATACAATTTTTACTCTTCACTTCTAACAGTCCTTATCATAATTGTATATACTATGCCCATTATTTTGTTTGGAGCACATTTGCCTCAGCTATAATATCTGTATTATGCATTGTATCCTACTGATCCTAGCTCTTTTGAAACATTTTTGTAAATATGTGTATATTATTTACACATATGTTATGTTAGTATACTGTATCATTTAGTTATATCTTTAATGTCACTTTACTTTTGTCACTATGTAAGCCAGACTGAGCCTGCAAATGGCCAGCTGTAACCTGTGCTCTGCTCTGGTAAATAAAACAAAATACATAAACAACTTTGAAAGGCTCTGAAAAATAATAAAAGTACTTTTTGTAGAAACTGGTACTAGAAATCATTGGCTATAAAACTACTTTGATATCATTTATTCAAATCTAGGATTTTATAGTTTGATGCATTTCAAATATGGGGCTTATATGGATGGTATATGTTGATGGCATGTTTTATGATCAGATGTATTATGTTTTTATTTTGCTTTCATTGTTTTATTCCTAATACACTTTTGCTCAAGTACTGATGAAAGCAATATTAATGTGAGCATCATTCCATGATCAAACAGATTAGCAGTGTAATGAAATGAACTGCAACATCTGCTAGGGAAACAGTTATCAGATTTTGATAAAAAGTAGAAACTTTTACATTTGGACGTATGCAAAATATGAGTGAATAAAGACAGTGGACAGAATGTCACAAGCAATAACAAGGAAACAAAATAAAAAAGTAAAGACAGGAGGTTGCAATGCTTGAAAAATGACTTTTAGGTAATTCTAACACATTTCAGCACATGACTTAATCTTAAACCTTTGGTTCTACTTTTCATGTGACACACATCTATGAAGGCTTACTAGTCCACCTTTTTATACTCATTATACATTTAAGAGTTTTAAACACAAAAATTATATGTTTGGATTTCATTTAAATAAATCTATCAGATACATCCACAAGGGCTGACTATCTTATTCAGTAGTGGACTTGAAGCTTTGCAGATTTCCATGACTGCAGTCTGTAAGTGGGTAATGCAGTTTGTCATACTGTTATCCCTTGCTGAAACCTAAGGTACCACCTGCAAATCAACCACTGTGGCCACACATGTTCATTGTAAATTAGAAACTCATTTCTACTGCACAGATCCTACAACAGCTGCTTCCGTGAAGGTCATAGATAGGGTGGATACCATTAAAAAAACAGCTGGCTTATCCCACATACTCATTATATGTTATTATTAATATTATTATAAAGGCACAGAGCAAGCTGGCATTCTTTGTTATGCACTGAACTGAAGTATTGGTCGTGGAAGCAGATTGGGTGAACAGAAACAATTCATAAATGTGACAGTAGAGGCAGCTGGGTATATTTTTAGAAAAACTAATGTTTATAGGATTATTAACAGAGCAAGACAGAGTTCAAATTATAGAGGAAATGTCAGAACTCCTTTCTTTTTCTCTCTTGCCTCTTTTCTGCAGTGACAGCTAAAAGATATACTTCCTACAGATAAAGCTTCTTGTCCTCTGACTACAGATAGCATGATTTCACAGTTTTGACATTGCCTGTTTAACATAAGAAATTGTATGTAACTTGAGTTATACATGGAAAGAATGAGTTAAATTGAACATTTATACCATTTATTCAGAAAACAATTTAGTTCTCATTGGGGTCTTGCTGCCTTTTCTCATGTCCATAGTTCAAATATGAGAAGTGCTTGAACTCTGATGGATGAGTTTTTTGTGCTGAAATAATAAGACCACTAACCCAATCCCACTAAAATGGGCTTAAGATATTTTTTATGAAGTGCAATATAAAACTATAGAATGAAAATGTTTACATAGTAACACAGTAGTATTATGTTTAATGCATGAGTGATTGAAGGAAGTACTTTATATCTGCCATTTTAGTTGTGATTGTGATGATAATAATAGAGGATATTGCAATCGGATTCAGTGAATATTACTGTTTTTAATATTTCAAGAAGGTATTGCAGATTAGTAGACATAATTAACTCCCATTTCTCTAACTGTATTAATCACAGTTAATGCACAACTAAAAATATTTGAGAGTGCATATATTCTTTACAATTTTCCTGTGCCTTAGAAAATAGATTTTGTGGGGATAATGATATCAATGAAGGAAATTCATCACAGTCTAAAGCCAGCAATTGAAAGCAAGAAATAGTTAAAATGCTACATAAAATATGACACTAGAAAACAATTCTCTACAACACAGATATGCAAAACCTAGTCTGGGTTATGCAACAAATTGGAACTCATCTGAAGTTTTGTAAGTCATAACCTGGAGTGCCTCACTAACTAAACTTTCTTCTTCACTTCCTTCCTTTTCTGGTGAATGATTCATCTCCAGAGAAGGTAAGGTACTGATTATGCAGTTTACAAACTGTTAAACCCCATCTCCTCCTCTTTTATTACGAGGACTTTAAAGTTTTTACCACACAATATAATATAAAGTTTCAAAGCTGAGGAAATTCTGTGTGTTTGGAAGCAAAGCATTTCCAGCTATTACTGTATTTGGAAAAGCCGAAAGACACAAACAAGCAAACTGTATTTTATATATGCATGCATGCATGTATGTATGCATTTATGTCTTTATTTATTTTATTTTATTAATTGTGTTAATCCTAGTGAGTGGATGGCTCATTTACTGGTGAGAGCAAAGAGAGAAGGCCAGCAGTAGAGATCTACATCTAGTTCTATTATTTGATTAGATAGTAATCTTTTATTTGCACTGGGGAAGAAAGTGAAGTATTAGGTTTAAACCAACACAGATTTAAGAAGAATAAGCAGCCTTAAGAGGCAACATCCAGAGGCCAGGATCAAACATCCAACCTTATAGCTTAGTGGTAGCAGTACTAACTTCTGCACCACTGCACTGTTTTTAGCCATGACAGCATGTTAACAATATATGCAATTAAATCAATGGTTTGGTATAAAGACAAGAAGAAATTATATGTGTTGGCTTCCATTGTACATGCTTTATCATAAATACCTGTTATAGTATTACAGCATTACAGCACCAGATCAGCTAGGTGTAGCAAATAGGTATTCCAGGAGAGGATTCATGAGGCTATGAATTCATGGAAAGCAGAAGTAGATGTAAAAGTTGCATGATATAATAGAACAACAGATTAATAGGTTACAGTAGAGGAACTCAAGGCACCATCCCTCTACACGACTAGTCACATAGTAGTGACAATATTTAAATCTAGGTCCACACTGCTCCTTCTGTTACCGTAAGAGTCAAGAACAACTCTTAATGCTGGATGTGTAGCATAGAGGAATAAAGCCGTGATTATGAGCTGGGTTACTAAGCTTCAGATAGCGGACCCAGCATTGGAAGAGTTAAGTTTGTTAGGAGAGGGGTGAAGGGGTGGTCCTTGCTTTTCCGTCTTGTGATAATGGTGTGGGGTACACATATTAAGGGGCATAGTACATTAGCAGGCATAATTACCTTGAGTGAGACCAGGAAAACAGCTGGTGGTGCCTTCTTGGTACAGGAGAGGTGGAGTGGTTATGCTGGCTTATGTTCCTTGCTGAGGACAGAGACACCCAGTGCTGAAATGTTCACTTCATGTATAACCTAGGAGTTGCTACTGAGCATGTGTGGGGGATAGTTCTAACAGAGAAAACCCATGATGACTGCCTGAATGACCATTCACATGACTGGCTCTCAAACTTGTTAAGGGAACCTATTGATGGCATTTAAATTGATAATTAGCAGACGGTGGGTCAAAAAAGGAACATCACTTAAAATGAATTGGAGCACATATTGACAACTATTCATTCAGGAAGTTCATACAATAGCAGCATTTGTATTTTGTCTGAAGATATTGGTGTCTGTGACATTTCTGTGTTTTGTCATAAAAACACAGGTTTTTATTAGGAGATAGAATACAATTCTGAGCCAAATAATAGGGACAGCAGTGAAAGGGGACATCTGAAAGGTGTGCCTAGGTGTTCAAGTTAACTTCATTGTATTTTTATCTAGCAGACTGCTTCTGACCATTTAATAATTAACATTCTGTTCTACAGTTATTGTAGGAAAAGACTGTTAACTTAAAATGTACTTAAAATTCAGTACCTTAATGGATATAATATATGATAGACTGGAAAAACAGCCTGAAATTATTAGTTTTCAGCATAATGCCTTTACATGCATCATTGATTTTGACAGATAAAATAAATGGAACATGGAAATTCAATATGATAATTCCACATTCCAGGAAAGTCCAGTCTTAAGCTAGTTTGGGCATATTCAGTGGCAGAATTTAATGCATGAAGTTAAATTATACTCAAGGCTTTTGTGAAATATGGGCCTCCTAATTTTATGGTGATAGGATTTGAATAATGTGCAAAGAAAATAGAGGCATGAAAGATAATACAGCTGTGTTCATTTGCAGCTGCAGGGCCAGAATGCATAACAACATGTGAATGCTTGGATTCTACTCCAGCATGCTGTCTTGGGTCACTTTTCAGTAATAAAAAGCTCTGACACAATGCAGTACGTTTCTGCACAAAATTAATAGCACATTTTCAGTTGTTCATAAAATATCCTGGCCAGATCTACTTTTATTGTGTTTTAATCTTTTAGATCTGCATTCATTTCACTTTACTTCTCTAGTTTGTTTAGTGAGGTTGAGGACATACCTAGTTCTGATCTTAAGCCGAATGGCACCTTACTTCTCTTTATTAATTTATTATTTGTGTGTTTAGTAAAGTTAGGGACAGACCTAGTGATGATTTTAAGCAGAATGGCACTTTATTTCTTTTTATTAATTTATCATTTGCTTGTTTAGAGAGGCTGGGGACAGACCTAGTGATGATTTTAAGCAGAATGGCACCACCCTTTTCAGTGGTGCCTCTTTTAGTCTCACAGGTACTGTTAACTGCATCACCACTGTTTTACCCCCCCCCCCCCATTTACAGTGTGCCTCATATTTCTCCCACTCTGGCTGGGAGATTGTGGAGTTCACAGACTTATTCCAGTGTTATAGTGCATACAGCAGAACTAAAAATAAAAATCAGAACAGATGCTGTCAAAGTGTAGATTAAGCCTCAGAAAATTACTTTGCATAAAGTTTTGTGAATACCACTTTCCAACTCTGCTACTGCTTTTCTTTTTCTTTCACACTAGAATATTAGTTCTTAAGCCAAGAAGTCACATTTTGCTCAAATTATTGCTGAGAACGTTATTGCTACTAAATTATACAGCTTTCATATTCAGACACCTTTAACTTATTGCACAGGAAGCTGAGAAAGTCATTCTGGCAGAATAAAGAATTAAGTCATTGGTTTCCCAGTTCACAAGTTCTCCTGTTTATAGTCCCAGTGTTTCCCAAGGAATTAATAATATTTTTTGAATGAAAAGACGGATGTTGTATGCAATGGGTTTAACATATTGAACTATAATTATTATTAATATAACACTTTCAGGCTAAAGTGGTTAATTCTGCTCTTGTCAGTAAACAGATATGTTTATTTTCTGTTGAGCCACGATATATATGTGTATGTGGGCATATATATATATATATATATATATATATATATATATATGGTTCTACCTGACTTCGTCGACAGCGCAGAAGACCGACAGCGAATTGAGCTCCAGAAGATCACACGAAGAAGACACACACACGCAGTGGCAGAACATCGACAATGCAGAAGACCGACACGACGGATGACAACACCAACGCCGAGGATGCCGACATGGGGAAAGGCTGTGTGAGTATCGCAGGTAAGTGTGGAGATTGACGGTCTGTGGGGATAGGGGTGGGTTAAGTGAGTTAGGGTTAGGGAGCGATAGGGTGGGTTAAGTGAGTTAGGGTTAGGAGCGATAGGGTGGGTTAAGTGAGTTAGGGTTAGGGGCGATAGGGGTGGGTTAAGTGAGTTAGGGTTAGGGAGCGATAGGTTAAGTGAGTTAGGGTTAGGAGCGGGTAGGTAAGTGTGCGATAGTGACGGACCTTAGGGTTAGGTAAGGTTTAGTGTGGGCTTGTAAGGATTTTGGTGTGCTTGTGTTGTGTGTGGTTTGTGGAATGGGGATGTGTTTTGTTTTTAATTGTTATTGTGGTGTGTGCAGTGTATGGGGTTTCGTGTTTGTGTACCGTCGGTTATTTCGTTGTCGGTTATGTGTGGTTTCGTGTTTATGGACTGTCGAATATGTGGTGTCGGTGATGTGGTTGTCGGTGTTGTGTGGTTTCGATTATGTCAGGTAGAACCATATATATATATATATATATATATATATACACACACACACACACACATGCACATGCCATACACACACGAGCACACACACACACACACATACACACACACACACACACACACACACACGCATGCACGCACGCACACACACACATGCATATGGCTTTAGTGGCATCTATCGAGCTGACATTTACATCAATGTGGCTAACGTTGACACACTAACATCAAAATGCACAGGTCAACATACTTGTGTGCATGTGCTGAGTTTGCTCCTAGGAACATGCAGCATTAAAATGGTAATCATTTCAAATGTCAAGACCCACTACATGGAGGCTGAAGGCTTGAAATAACAGACTCATGTATACCATGTCTGAGCTGGCTACTTCTTGGAATATTCACTTTTCTCTGAGGTGTGGTAATCTTAGAGTTGGTATACATAAGTTCAGTGGCTATTGAGGGCTTGGCCCTCCATACTGGGTGTGAAAGGAGACTTGCCCCCCTGAAAAAGAGAATTTTAAAGAAGAAGAACAATGTTTGAGATCACTCTTCTCCTGGATTTGTGATCTTTTTTATTTATTTTTTTATCTGTCAGCACTTAGCATTAGGAGTATTCCCCAACCCTGGGGATTGTCGATTAACACACAAATGTTGACCATCTACATTGTCGACCAAAGTGTGCTGACAATACAGATGTTCATTTTTGCCTGCACACTCAACCAAAAGTAGATAAACTATATATATATATATATATATATATATATATATATACATATATATTTTTTTTTGCAGTTCCACTAACAGCATGCTTACATACTCAGGTAATCAGGTGACATAATGCTTTATTGCAGAGGACCACATAAGTCAATTTCTGAAATCACTGTCAAACTAAAGTCTGTCTCTTGCCTTCTACCCATTATCATGACACTGTTGTGAGGACAAATTAGTCAACTGGGGTTTTTCCTCATTCCCTAGATGATGACAGGATGACACTATTTATTATAGCCTGCACGGTTGGCGTGGTTTGGTCCCGAGGGCTAAGCCCGAGGGAAAAGCCAACCGTGGTAATTAGCATTACCCACACCCAGGCGTGGTATTGCTATATATGACATTATTTAAGAAAAGAAACTATTACTTTTCTTAAATAATGGCATAGTATAATGCCTGTTTACTGCCCTTCCGCAGATGTCTGGCATCTGATGTACTGCGCCTGCGCGGTACATCAGAGTTGTAGAAAGCAAGATCTTATGTTAAATGAGTTTAACATAGCGAGACAGTTTTAAAATAAGCAACGGACATCTCCGTTGCTTATTTTAAACTGTCTCGCCATGTTAAACTCATTTAACTTAAATGGGTTTAACATAGAGACAGCTTTAAAATAAGCAACGGAGATCTCCGCTGTTTATTTTAAAGCTGTCTCGCCATGTTAAACCCATTTAACATAGCAACTGAGTTATACTAATGGAAAAAGTCCGGGCGACCGGACCTTTTTCCATTAGTATAACTCGATTTACAACGGGCACGCTGGCCAATCAGCGTGCACGTTTTGGGGGGATCATGGTATAATAAGCAATAATCCATGACTGGGTGTGGGTATTCCAGGATTTACCCATGGCTGTAGTTTGAAGTGAAAAAAAGCCTGCTATGGGTAAATTCTGGGATACCCACACCCAGGAGTGGATTATTGTTATTATACATTGAAATTATTTAAGAAATTATTTAAGAAAGAGATTATTTAAGAAAGAAATTGCTTACCTTTTGTAAATAATGAAGAATGGAGAAATAAAGGAATCACTACTAATGCACTCTAAGAATCCACTGCAGCAGTGATTTCCCATGGAAGACAGAAACTGGGGAATTAAACTTCTTTAAGGTAAACTTGATCAGATAATACCTCATCCAGTTAAAGCTTGATAAGGTGTAGGGAAACCATGTGAAACACAGACTCCAGCCGACAATTTTAAAATACTATGTTCTGACCCAGTTATCTAATATTTTATATCTGGCAGTTGATACAGAGGATTAAGGAGCTGTTAATGAGTAGTTTTCTGTGGTCCAGTTATTTAGGGTTTGATTCCCTCAGCTCTGAGCAAGTCACTTAACCAGACAGCACTTCCAGGCTGAAAAAAGTCTAGGACATCAGTATTCTACTTCTGTGAACAAATACAAACAAAATAAAATAAATAATACTTTAATGGAACAACTAGAGTCAGCTTGTCTAACAATTTCAACAACTTGCTCCACAGAACAGAAACGTCTGTAACAAAAATTTCAGGCTTCTTGAAGCTTTAAACCAGGGAATAATTAATGTAGTATCTGCATGTTTATGAGTCTCAGTATTTGTATCGAGTTCAGATCCTAGCAATACCTGCAAACTGTTGCTATGCAGTGTTCTAAAAGCAACAATTAACCACTGAAATATTTGTAACTGATATTGAATAGATTGAAATACTTTAACCTTGTTAAACCCTTCTAAACTTGTTAAATCTTATTAAAAATACATTCTTCTTTTAGTTTTTCTTAAAATTAGCCGTCCCCCAACATGTTTCTGTCTTTTTGCATGCAATCTCCACCTTTTTAAATCCACACTATACAGAAAATTGTTGGTGACAGTTTTATCTGTGCCTGTTTTCTTGAACCTCCATCCTTTACCTGTTCATTTCTCCTCAGTCTGTTTTTTTTTCCCTCCTACGTGACTCTGTTTCCTATTTCTGGCAGCATATTTGATGCTGTGGTGACTCCTTCCACCTGTCCATTCATTTTCACTCATCTGTTTACTAGTCTGCCTCATCCATCTAACGTGAACTTAATTAGCACAATACATTGTATACTACTAGTTTCAAATTGGACTAACCAGCAGCCCTATTCACCCTGACATGACTTTATTGTTGCCTCTCTTTTTGCCCATTTGTTCAGTGCAGCTTATAGATATTGGGGCCAACATATCCAGTATTACTGTTCGTAATTTTCCCCTCTCCCATCTTACTCCTTTTCTATTATGGGACCTCTGTAGGCATCTCATCCTCCTCTTCATTTCCATCCTTTGACCCCCCCCCCCTTCTCCATTACTTGGCATACGTGAATCATTTCAACATATGACTATTGCTGGCAGCATATTCTATTTGGCACCCTTCATCCCACTTTGCCTTTATTCTTGCCTATATTTTTGTTCTGTGTCTCTGGCCTGGATCTTACACATCAGTGGCAGTATATTCTGCTTTTGGGTTGTCACGCTCACATTCCTTTGCCTATATATACTCATTCACCACACTCCATTTCCCATGCTAGACTGTATATATACATATATATGAAAGCAGCAGAGCATTTGTCTCCTGCAGCTATGGTTCTTTACATTCATAGTCAAGTCACTCTTCATTGCTAGTGATTTAATGTTAGAGATACCGCATATGTGTTATTGATTGCTTCAGATCATAGCAAGAACTGTTTAAATTGTCTCCGTTCTGCTTGCTAATCATTCTCCTTATCCTCATCTAATTAGTGTACCTCCCTCATACCTCCCTATTTTCCTCCACTGATTTGTCTCTTGGGCTCTTGTTGGCATTCCACATAACTGTATTATGAGAGACGGAGCTATAATAAGGACATTTCTGCAGGGCATAAATGGAAAGTCTTGCAAAGTTGGAAAGCTATAGGATAGGAAAAGGGTGGAAAAAGGCAAACTCTAAGAAAGTTTTATAACAAAATCATGGGAGCATGTCAACACTTTCATGACTGACAATACCATTTATCACTAAGAAATGCATGTATAACAGGGACCACAATGCCCTCCCAAATGTCACAAATGTCAAAAACTATATATTTTTTTGCAGAACAGCAGCCAACATAGGCATAAATGGACTGTCACCATCAAGACATGTGATAGAGAGGTACTACTGAGATCTAAATCTCATGGTTGTGCACTCGAACTGGTTAAACATCTAAAGAAATCCCAATCTCTCTGCACCACATGCTCCAGAGACCTCAACCTCATTACCACAATCAATAGAACATGCTGGAGGGACAGGTTCATAACCAAAAGACTGCCCGTACTCTGGAATACTCTTCCCATACATGTCAAGCAGAGCACCTCACTGGCCCTCTTCAAGAGAAATCTTGATAAGTGGATGGGAAATAGAAAGTTCACCCCGGGGATCACTCCATTGGCTATACTTGATAGAGGCATTGGAAACTAACATCAGGCAGCATGATGCCAGGGCACTTCTATGGACTAGGCTTGTAAAGGCTCCAGGGCCATTAGCCTAGTACACACCTATGAACCTATAAACTGGTAGTTGTAATATTACTACAGAAGGTGAAAGAGAGAACACAAGGTCACTAGAGAATATCTGCCATGGTGATAAAGAACAGCGTGCAAGACACTGCGAATCGGTTGTAGGGTCACTGCTCAGCAGGAAGGTGCTATCCAAAATAGTGTCACACATCCACTAACAAAACCTACTAAATGTTTTGTTTTGCATCATTAAAAATTAAAACCAACAGACAATATTACTTACTGTCTGTGACTCGCAGGCAAAACTTAATCCAAAAAAAAAAAATCCAGAATTGATGTACTTGGATTTATGGTTAGATCCTACCCTCTCCTTCAAAGAACATTTTCAACTAATGGTTGATAAAGTTACAACAAAATTTAAACTCTGCTACGCAGTGCCAACTCATCTTACTCCTGACTAGAAAGTAAATTGAAAGGAATGTTGTTATCCCAATATTAGAATATACTCTATCAACTGCACTCTCAGCTCTAGTCAGAACACTCAAACCACTATTGACAAAATATGTAGCAAACAACACTGCATCACTGCATCACTGCATTACCCTTCAGAAAGTCCCAGCAAAGCAAATCTTCATTCTCTCTTTCATAATCATCAATTTTCTGTACAACAGTTTATGCCTACGTTTTAAACAAAAACTGCCCATTATATTACTGATTACTGCAATTACGTTCCAGACAACATAGGAAAAAAAATTCTCCTGCCTTCAAAACAAATGTAAAGGACTACTTACAAAAATATATTACTCCAGTAAGTGTTTCAGATTACAGCTAGCAAAACTTCAGCTAAACCTCACATTCTTACCTCAGTGGCAAACTGCTTCACAGTCAAGATATCAAACTTAACTTTTTCATTTCTCAGTCTGTTTATCCTTCACTGCTTCTCACTCTAATTTTCAGCATGTAGTCATTCATTCATTCTAACATTCCTTCTTTTCACCCTTGCCATCTACCTTTCATTCTATTTTTCTCAGCTTCATGATTTCTTTTAAGTTTATTTTAAACTAGATATGTTTTGACGGGTCTACCTGAAAACACCGAAATCGCAGATCACCGACAACGAGAACACTGACATCGGAAGATCGACAACGGAGAAGACCGACGCTGAGAACACTGACATGTTAAGGTAAGTGTGCGATAGGGACAGATGTTAGGGTCAGGGTGTGGGTAAGGTAAGTGTGTGATAGTGATGGACATTAGGGTAGGGTGCGGGTCAGGTAAGTGTGCGATAGTGACGGAGTTTAGGTTTAGGGGCGGGTTAAGTGAGTTAGGGTTAGGGTGCGGGTAAGGTAAGTGTGCGATAGAAACTGACTTGAGGGTTAGGGGCAGATTAAGTGAGTTAGGGTTAGGGTGCGGGTAAGGTAAGTGTGCGATAGTGACGGATCTTAGGGTTAGGGTTTGGGTTAAGGTAAGTGCATCGATAGTTGTGTATGTAAGGTTTAGTGTAGGTTTGTAAGGTTTTTGGTGTGCTTGTGTTGTGTGTGTGTTTTTCGGGAAAGGTATTTGTTTTGTTGATTATCAGGATTTTGGTTTGTCAGGCATGTGAAGTTTCGTGTTTTTGAACTTTTTTTTTTCGTTTTTTCGTGTCGGTTATTTTGTTGTCAGTGTTTTGGCGTTTCGGTGTTATCAGGTAGACCCGTTTTGACATGTCTGTTAGTCACATATCACTTGTTCACTTTCAGGTGCTCTTTGTGTTTACATTTTTTGCAATACAATGCTGTAAATATTATTATATTACCTGATTTGTTTTGCAAACTGTATAAAATCTTTTACTACTGCTTTCTTCATTTTTTAAGTATTTACTGTTTTTTTTTCATGCAAGGTTGTTAATATTGTTATGTTACCTGACTACTGCAGGCTGTGTAAACACACTGTTATTTCTTTTTTTCTGCCTTGTGGCCCTAATTATGATTGATAAGGACCCAAGGAATAACTCACTTACCCAGTTAACAAATTCAATTAGATCAAATCAAATTAAACAAATAAATAAATTATATGATGCTGGAAATGGGGCTTGTGGGTTATGTGTCAGTCATGAGAGACTTCATGCCATGGTACTATCCCATCAAGCAGGATCAATTTATACAAAAGGTCATACCTCTCAATTGTCCAGCTTTTTTCAAAATGTCCAGACTTTTGTCTCCTAGTTTTGGTATGATCCCCATAAAAGTTAAGTTTTTCTGAAAAATCGAGGACTGAATTTACCAAATAATGACATACATTTGGGTTTCAGCCATTATATCCTTCAGAAAGAATGTGGTAATGCAAAACCTGTTATTGTAACAACTTTTTAAGTTCATAAGAGCAATATTTAAAATCTGTCCCTGTATTGAGGCCTATATGACAGAAGATCTCACTATACTGCTTCTAACAACTATGCAAAATTATTGTGATATGTTCAAGTTGACATTAATCTTATTACCAATTAAGATAGTGGAAAAGCTCTGTTCCAACACGTAGATAAATACACTAGCACTAAACGACTGTATAAACTATCAATTACGAACCTCTTCTTTAACTTTTTTTAAAAAAGATTTATTGAAAACAATTAAAAACCATTCGGTTAAGCGCTTTCATCGATTCAGACTTCATCAGAACAATTCAATTAAATTAAACCAGTTCATTTATACTATCTTATTCAATCACATGATAGTCTCCATTACTGCCTTAAAGTGCTAGTGCTTTTCATAAATAACTCATTTATAGTATAATTACACAACATAACTTATTAAATATTTCATTCTAGTCTAAACAATTTTACTAAAATTCCTTAAAATTATGAAGATGTAGTGAATTTAAGAACAATTACAAAACTTTTTTTTTTTTTTTTTTTTTTTTTTTTTTTAAAGAAAACATTATGCTACATTATCTGTTAGCTTCCAAAATAGGTTTAATGGACAAGTATTCATTAATTCCAGGGGGAACAGATGCATTTAATTTAATTTGCCAAATAATTTCTTTTCCCCCCACTATTTTCTTTATGTCTCCTCCTCTGGGATTAGTTTTAACCAATTCTAGTATCCCAAAGTGGAAACCTGAACATTCTTGGTTTTCATACAGATGCTTCCACAATGCATTTTTATCATCCTTCTTTTGTATACTGTAAAGATGTGCATATATTCTATTTCTCAGGCATCTGGTAGTCTTCCCAACATAAAATACTGAACATTTTGTACACTTTGCTAGGTATACCAGATGCCTGGTTCTACAGTTGCCCCTTTGAAACCATACTTTAGTTCTATTAATGTCATTTAATACTAGACATGGGGTTGTTATAATACATTGGCACTGATTACAAGTCCCACATTTTTGGGTACCTTTAATGGTGACATCATTAAGTTTAATTTTCCTTTCCAATAATTTCTTCATATTGCTTCTGTTTTTATATACATATACTGGTTTCTCCCCTACTATTTTTGAAATTTCACCATCTATCTTGGTAATATTCCAGTGCTTATCCAGTATTTTCTTGATTTCTCCACTGTGTTTACTATATTCAAGTATGCAGGCTCTACTATAGTCATCTCCAGTGTTGTTTCTAATACAATTAGGTTGGGGGTCTTCATTCCCCAACAATGGCCTATATTTTTTCCCCATTCTCTTAACACATAATTTATTACATCACTCACCAATTCATAAGGATATCCCCTATCTATAAAGTAATCACCTATCTTTTTTAATTCATTCACTAGGTCCTTCCTTAGAGATGTCATTCTGGCCGCTCTAATACATTGGCCCTTAACTATATTCCTTTTCTGTACCATAGGGTGACTACTTTGATAGTCCAGATAGGAGTTGCTGAATGTTAATTTCCTATAAATATTAGATTTAAATCTCCCGTCTTCGAGTGTTATCATGGTGTCCAAATAGGGAATTGAAATTTGATCTTGACTAAAGGTGAATTTTATTACTTCACTACAGGTGTTCAAATAGATCTTAAACTTTTCTAGTTCTGCTTGATTTCCATTCCATGTGATAAAAATATCATCTAAAAAACGGAAGTAACATCCTAAAAACGAGGACCACTCGGAGTTCAAAATAAATTCTTCTTCCCAACTTGTCAAAAAAAGGTTGGCGAACATAGGGGCACATGCAGCTCCCATCGCCACCCCTTTATTTTGTCTATAGTACTCCCCTTCAAACATTATGTAATTATGGGACAATACTATATCCATAAATTCCATAAGTAATAAAGTTCTATCCCAAGAAATGCCACTTTTTTTCATAATACTATCCTGAAACCTTACCATTCCTTCATCCTTTGGAATGCTAGAAAAAAGGTCTACTACATCTATAGTGACCAACCATTCTGCTTTCTGGGCTATCTCTGGCTTTAACCTTTTCAAAAAATCCCATGAATCTATAATTATTTGTGGAATATTCTTGTAAATAGTTTTAAGCCATTTATCTATCACTTTTCCAAATGGAAAAGTTTTGGAATTACTCCCAGATATAATAGGCCTAAATGGGGGATTAATAGCATCTTTATGAACCTTCGGTATCCCAATAATGGTTCCTATAATTGGATATTCTACTTTCAGAAACTTATATAGTTCCCCATCAATCCGGTCTTCTAATAAAAGGTCTTCCAATATTAAATCAACTTTGTGGTATCCAATGTTCACTTCATTTAATGAAATAGCCTCATAATTACCAGAATTGAATAAAATATCATTCATTTTACCAATATATTCCACCTTGTCATATAGCATTGCCCCCCCTCCCTTATCAGGTTTCATTATTCTCAGTGTGTGATCTGCTTGCATTTCTTTTAATAAAACTGCTTCGTCCTTACTTAGGTTCCAGCCTAGTTTTTTTGAACTACTTCTTCGTCCATATTCATAAATTTCCTCTACTACCATTTTCTCATATGTAGCTAATAAATTGTTCAACGGGGGTATGAAGGAACTCTTTATTCTAAATTCATGGGGCTTTGTATGTATTTTATCTTTAAAAAATAATTGTAAATTTAGTTTCCTAACAAACTTTTTGACCTCTACAATATAGTCTACTACATTAAACTTTTCATCTGGAATAAACTTCATTCCTTTAGATAATAAAGAAAAATGTTGTTTTTTCAAATCTAAACTTGTGTAATTGTAAATGTGGAAATCATTCATTTTACTAACTATTTCATTAATTTTTACTATGGCATCCCCATTGTTATATGGGGTTCTTTTTTCTATCTTTTCCTGTTGTAATTCACTTTTTCTCTCCTTTATCGGATGCCTGACATATGCCATAGCGACAAACGATCAACCTACAGGTACTGTAAGAAGAGTCCTGGATAAACCTAATAGGAAAGAACGTTATAATTTAAACAAATTCATTTCTGATGCTTTTAACTTTGAAGGGGACTATGGTAATAACGTTAATCGGAATTATCAGGCATCCGATAAAGGAGAGGTAAAAACCTTGAGAGATATGATATTTGACTTTGGAAAGAAACTAAAAGTATTAAAAAGTGTACAGCTTGACAATGGTTATCTGAAGAAATGTATGGATGAGGGGATAGTCCCAATGGGATTGAGATTTTTTAAGATTCCCATGGGAATTGTTATTGATGACAGTGTGCAAACTGAATGTGCTGAGATGTTTGATCAGTTTGGATTTACATTCATGAAATTTATTATA
The DNA here is from genome assembly GCF_019279795.1 of Protopterus annectens. Taxonomy (NCBI): domain Eukaryota; kingdom Metazoa; phylum Chordata; order Ceratodontiformes; family Protopteridae; genus Protopterus; species Protopterus annectens. The sequence continues at coordinate 254,065,107 of NC_056727.1, read as the reverse complement.
AAATGTAACGATAAAAAAATATGTTCACTTTTAGTGGAATTGGAAGAGTTAAATAACACTATTCAAAGTGATTTAATGTTTGATGAATGTGAATTGTTTTTAGAATCACAGTACACTTGGGTTGAAACACAGGTAGCTAAACAGCATGAACGTAAATGTAAAAAAATGGAAAGGGACCTTGACCAATATAAAAAAGGTCTTGCCTATCGTTGGGAGAAAAAAATTAACAATAATAAAACAAATGGTCCACAAAGGAAACATAATAATAATATTCGGCATCCAACATTTAGTGACCAGTATGGGTCAAAAGAAGTAGGTTTTAACAGAGGTAATGGTAAAGGTACATATCGATGGGGAGTTTTTAATAACAATAATTTTTTAGGGGAAAAAGGGGAATGGGAGAGAGCAGATCCAACAGGGACAGGGAACAGATGGGAAAAAGTGAATTACAACAGGAAAAGATAGAAAAAAGAACCCCATATAACAATGGGGATGCCATAGTAAAAATTAATGAAATAGTTAGTAAAATGAATGATTTCCACATTTACAATTACACAAGTTTAGATTTGAAAAAACAACATTTTTCTTTATTATCTAAAGGAATGAAGTTTATTCCAGATGAAAAGTTTAATGTAGTAGACTATATTGTAGAGGTCAAAAAGTTTGTTAGGAAACTAAATTTACAATTATTTTTTAAAGATAAAATACATACAAAGCCCCATGAATTTAGAATAAAGAGTTCCTTCACACCCCCGTTGAACAATTTATTAGCTACATATGAGAAAATGGTAGTAGAGGAAATTTATGAATATGGACGAAGAAGTAGTTCAAAAAAACTAGGCTGGAACCTAAGTAAGGACGAAGCAGTTTTATTAAAAGAAATGCAAGCAGATCACACACTGAGAATAATGAAACCTGACAAGGGAGGGGGGGGGCAGTGCTATATGACAAGGTGGAATATATTGGTAAAATGAATGATATTTTATTCAATTCTGGTAATTATGAGGCTATTTCATTAAATGAAGTGAACATTGGATACCACAAAGTTGATTTAATATTGGAAGACCTTTTATTAGAAGACCGGATTGATGGGAAACTATATAAGTTTCTGAAAGTAGAATATCCAATTATAGGAACCATTATTGGGATACCGAAGGTTCATAAAGATGCTATTAATCCCCCATTTAGGCCTATTATATCTGGGAGTAATTCCAAAACTTTTCCATTACTTGAATATAGTAAACACAGTGGAGAAATCAAGAAAATACTGGATAAGCACTGGAATATTACCAAGATAGATGGTGAAATTTCAAAAATAGTAGGGGAGAAACCAGTATATGTATATAAAAACAGAAGCAATATGAAGAAATTATTGGAAAGGAAAATTAAACTTAATGATGTCACCATTAAAGGTACCCAAAAATGTGGGACTTGTAAGCAGTGCCAATATATTATAACAACCCCATGTCTAGTATTAAATGACATTAATAGAACTAAAGTATGGTTTCAAAGGGGCAACTGTAGAACCAGGCATCTGGTATACCTAGCAAAGTATACAAAATGTTCAGTATTTTATGTTGGGAAGACTACCAGATGCCTGAGAAATAGAATATATGAACATCTTTACAGTATACAAAAGAAGGATGATAAAAATGCATTGTGGAAGCATCTGTATGAAAACCAAGAATGTTCAGGTTTCCACTTTGAGATACTAGAATTGGTTAAAACTAATCCCAGAGGAGGAGACATAAAGAAAATAGTGGGGGAAAAAGAAATTATTTGGCAAATTAAATTAAATGCATCTGTTCCCCCTGGAATTAATGAATACTTGTCCATTAAACCTATTTTGGAAGCTAACAGATAATGTAGCATAATGTTTTTAAAAAAAAAAAAAAGAAAGTTTTGTAATTGTTCTTAAATTCACTACATCTTCATAATTTTAAGGAATTTTAGTAAAATTGTTTAGACTAGAATGAAATATTTAATAAGTTATGTTGTGTAATTATACTATAAATGAGTTATTTATGAAAAGCACTAGCACTTTAAGGCAGTAATGGAGACTATCATGTGATTGAATAAGATAGTATAAATGAACTGGTTTAATTTAATTGAATTGTTCTGATGAAGTCTGAATCGATGAAAGCGCTTAACCGAATGGTTTTTAATTGTTTTCAATAAATCTTTTTTAAAAAAAGTTAAAGAAGAGGTTCGTAATTGATAGTTTATACAGTCGTTTAGTGCTAGTGTATTTATCTACGTGTTGGAACAGAGCTTTTCCACTATCTTACTTGTTGGACTGTTCCTTTATTTTGTCTTATTACCAATTACCTAAGCACCTTGCAAACTATTACCTCAAACAATATTATGATTAAAAGGGAAGGAGCAAATTAAATAGAAAAAATGGGAATTGTGGGAACAATTCATGCAGAATACTGTTTTGGAGGTGGAGGAATGAGATTTAAAAGAAGGCAGGATTTGAATGAGCTATGTAATGTTTGACTGACAATGACTGGATAGATTATACGTGTTGTATAATGTTTGCAACTAAAAATATGTCAATATGGTTTGTTTTAATTTATGTAAATGTATAATTGCCTATGTCATATGTGATAATTTAATAAAGATATTTCTTGTTTTAAAAATGTTATATAATAATTAAATCCAAATAACAAAACAGAAATACATACATTATATTATATTTACAGGACAAATGTTACAAAGTAATTTAAATGGCAAAAACAATCATAAAATCTCCAAAATTTAATATGTCCATAGAGTCCAGTAATTCAAGAACTTTAAAATGCTTGGCATTCAGCATAGTCCACAAGCTATTCTACAGCTGATACCAGCAAACTCCATATTGACAGAAAAAAAACAGCAAAAACCATACAGTTCAAAAGGGACAGCAAAACAGCAACAGGACTACATTTTCCTCACCCTGCCAGTCACACCAACCAAAGTATACAAATTGCCCCAGCAACCATACTGATGATAAGGTTTAAAAGTAGCACAACAGCAGCAAAACTGAAGGACTTAAAAAGACAGCAGCACTCTCCTTTGCCTCTCCTCAACCACCAGTGTTAAATCTGTCCCAACAAATGGATGACCGTGGCTAACAGCAAGCAAAAAATGAATAAAGCTTAAGGCATTCACCAAGTCAAAGCCCAGTCATCGGACAGTAGTAAACCAACTTAGGAGGAAGCCTCTTCACAAATATTTAATACCAAAATATGTAGCATGTTCTACTGTCTAGAAGCCAACCTTCTGCCATTGTCAAAAGAGGAACTATGCAACTGAATGCAACTGTTGAGGTTAGAGCACCTGTTGATATAAAGAACATTCCCTTCCCCAAACCACATATTCAGGTAACTGTACTCTCTGCATGCAATAGCATGTGCTGGATTGGTGGACTCCAAACAGCTACTATCACTTACAGGAGTCCTAAAGTCTATCAAGCAGAAAGAAACTATGACACCCTCTTTGAAATGCTGCTGTACACTGGATTATGGAGGGACAGGGCTAACATTGGTGTATATAATTGTAGATTTTGAGACAGCAACAGAGACGAGAATTTGTACATACATTCTGCACATGAAGAATAGGTGCTAACACTTCCATTTTACCCCAAAACGTGGGAGACAAATCAAGGGTCTACATGTATCTGCAGCCTGTGGAACAGACTAGGCATTATCATATCTATACAAGCATCTACTGGTTCTCGGTTTTTGGACCCAGGAAGTATCGTGTGCTTTGAGGAGTTATAGAAGTGGTATCCCCCATTGATGACTGACCTGCTAAAACTTTTGGTTATAACTATATATGGGGCATCCTCAGGTGAAAGAATGTGACCATGAAAAATAAGATGATTACTTTTACCTAATCCACTAGAATTGTAAAAGCAGCTTTGACCTCACCTTTGCTGCCCTTTTGAGATCACAGAATTCAGTGGAGTCCTGGCACTGCAGGTGGCTAAAGCCCATTCTTCATAAGGTAGTTGTTGAAGATTCTGATGTTTCATTGAAGAGACACATGAGTTACAAATGCCAAGAGATGAAACTGGCTCAGGTCATGCTCAGTTATGATAACTAAAGAGTACAATGCTTTTTATCTGCAGCACTCATCATCTAATACTCTGATTGATCAGTGTGGATGTGCAGAGGAGTTTGCCTATGACCAGCCATACTATGTGCATGTATACTTGTGATAAGCATTGCTGGAAGATTAAAGATGAACCCTCAGTGTTAATGGAAATAAAAGCATTGCTACAGATTTTAGCAGATTATTTCACTTCCTGTTTTCTTTAAATTTTCTCTCTTCCATTATGGAAGTTCAGGTCAGAATTACAGTCTTTGCAATTTTAGAATAAGAGCTGAGATTTCTTACTGAAATGATAGAATGGCAGGGTACAAAAGCATAATGTACTCTAAAAAACCAACAAGAAGCGAAAGCTACATTTATTAAGGCTTTTGGAGAAACTCTGACATCCTCTTAAATTACATCAAACGGTTTCTTTTATATGCCTTATTTACAGCAACAACTTTCTCAATATGAAAGCTCAAACAAACTTGTATTTCTCAAACAAAAAAAAAAAAAAAAAAAAAAAGGAAAGTGCATATAAGCTCTTTTACCATACAAGCGATGTGAACCTGTCCAAATAACAAATGTAAGAAATCTCAGCTCTTATTCTAACCGATCGTACAATTAATCTCACCAGGACAACTTTTCCTTACCTTTAAATGAGTTCCGTATCCTGAGGCCATTTCCAGGCTCTTGTCTCGACACTCGTAAGGTAGGCCAAGTTTTCTGGGTGATCCAACTGTTACTCGTGGCCTCCGTGTGCAGCAGGTTATCTGGTCCCACTGGAATCTTCTTCCCTCTTCAAATGCGCAGGTTTCATGAGAAACAAATGAGCGCCACTGCAAAATCGAGACTTCTGCTTTTCTTCATTTAACTGAGAAGCAGGAAATTCCGAGTCCTGGTAAGAATGGAAAAGAAATTCAACCAAATACTTATGGAGCTAAGGAAGGCTACAGGCAGCTACAAACACTTCATAACAGACTTTACTGAAGATCGGAAAGGTTAGAACGAGTATTTATTCATTAAGGAAAGCTTTGAGAAGCTTGCAAGACAACTAGTGACAAGTTAATATCACATTTTGTATTTAATAAAGTAATGGTCCGTTTTTGAAAGGAATGGTGAGCATCAAACTAAATGAAGCTGCAGACACAGTTTGTATAACATATTTTGTGTTTGATTGTCATGTTAACAAATTCATGGTTTGTGGTAGTATCTGCAATTTTTTAAGGCTTTAATACCTGTGGTTTTTATTTGGAAAGTATGTCAGGCAACTGTTATTACAGAATGTTCAGTAAGGTTACTGTTAAGCTTGTATTAGCTAATAGGTCAGAATTTTAAAAAACATATTTAGACTTTATATGAATAACAGCTTATTGTTTGACATTATTGTGGATTTCTGCAATAAAGCATGACTGAAATGTTACATTATCAAAAACTGTTCAACACAGACTCATAACTAGGTAGTCTACTACACTTTATACTAACATTTGCATTATAACCAGTTTTTAAAAGTTTGTTTTTATAAAACACAATAATGGATGGTTTTCAAACATATGGTAAAATGTAAATCTGATTCCCTGTAGAGGATGAAGTGACTTGTTGTAAAAACTTTTGCATGGGCTGTAATTTTCTCTACCTATGGTTTATAGGGGAGCTTCAATCTGAGAAAGGGAGCTCAATGACATAATATAGTCGTAGACATCTTTACATAACAAGTCTAGAATTTAATCTTACATTTGTGACAGCAAAGTGCAATAAGATATACTTACAACATATGCACTATACTTGTAGCATTTTGCTGTTTTGCCACAAAACAGTCAAATGGAATAAATAGCTGCAATATTCATAAATACCATGTGCTCTGTGAAATTGTTACTAGGTTGTAGCAGACCACTACAGATACCTTTAAGCATTACAGTTTCCCAATCTAATGTACTAGAATTATTGTAGCACCCATACTTGGGCAATACTTGTATGTTTTAGTTAACAGAGATAAGTGCACGTACACACTTTCCAATTATGATCTTAATTGCCAAAGTCCTTCTGGGTTTGGTCCTTTTCAAAGGTGTATAATCAAAGTGACACACTTCAGACTCTATTATTAACACACTGGTCTAAAAATTGTACACATCTTTCTATCTTATAGTTTGTTTTAGGAAACTGTGTGTGTGTGTGTGTGTGTGTGTGTGTGTGTGTGTGTGTGTGTGTGTGGGTGTGGTATTACAAATTTACTTTTATCATTGTTACTTGGGTACAGATCAGGATTGTGTCAGTAACAGATATCATGATTCTCTAGCCCTATATGCTGGATAGTTAACAAAGCTTCTTCATCTTGTTAATTGTTATAGGGATCAGAAAAACTTTACATGCATTCCCAGAGAGTTGTGATGAGTGTATGTGTTATATTTGGTTGTGAAACAAAATGGCAGGAGTACGGGACATTATGAGATGTTCACATCTATAGAGTAGCGAGTAGGTTATTCTTGTCTTTAATCAATACTCTTCTGCAGTTTTGCTGATGTATTACACTCATCTGTAATCTCTTGATGTAGAGTTAGTAAATAGACAAATGTTTTATTTCTTTTCGTCACCCTGTAGCTGTTATGTGGTAGACTATTATTGATTTAGGATTACTATGTTATCAAATCACTTCATCTACATGTGTGAATTTGACTCTCTGTGTTCATATATATTTCTGTGGTTTTGCATATATAGATTTTCTGGCCTTTGGAGAAATGTAAAGTTTATTCTAGATTTTTAAATGGCCTAATGTACATCCTAGCTAATAAATATTTATACTTCATTTAGGCAGAAAAAGGCATAACACCATTGGCTCTTTATCTTTTCATAGTTTATTGTTCAAAGTAGTTAAATTTGGTCATATAATATTTGTTTGGTTCCAATTAGTAGACCTTGCAGGAAACCAGGCCTCTCCATACACTTTAGGAAGCATGGGTCTAAAACTCCATCTGATAATGATAAGTGAAAATGAGCCTCAAATATGTCTTGCCAGTCGAAGGCACTATTAGTTTCCCTAATTCAGACGTTAATTCCTAATAAAGTCATCTTTGAGTCAGAGCTGTAATCATACAGGATAGGTACTGTAGGGTGACTTTGCTGTATGGTCATATGAGGATAAGCATGATCAAGATCTATTATATTGTTAAGTAAAATCCCATCTGTTAGTACCAAACAATATGTGCTGATGTTTACTAAATGTCAAAAAGTTCTGTTTTTTTTTATACTGTTACTTTAGAGCAAGAAGTACGTGTGTGTGTAGTAAGTTGGATTTTGGAATGTTAAGACTTTTTTGTAAAGTAGTTAATTTTGTAAATAGTGTCTTCTTCCTATCTCTTTCAGATATTTGTAGAGTGCGGTTAAGCATGGGTAGTGATCTGAGCGAGGCGACTGTCACTTTAATCTATTCTCCTCCTAATCATTTTTTATTTAAGGGAAACAATTCTTTTCACCTTCACTCTATTTGCCTATTTATTCTTAAGTTGCAACACATTTGCCCGTTAACTGTTTTTACTTTAAATAGTAAAGATATCAAACCCTCATCTTACTAGTTACTTGGATAAATGCTATTGATAGACTCATGGAATATAAAAGGGTTGCAAAATAATAAAAAAAGGAATTTAGTTTTACATCTAATCCAAAAATCTTCGTTTGATATTACTCTTATCCAGGAAATGCACATGACTAAGGCTCAATGGTCAAATGATGTTAAAATAAAATGGATAAAATAGATTGTAATGGCTGGGGATAGCACAGTATCCAAAGGGGTAGCAATAATAGTTAAAAAATCTTTCAAAGGATCAATTATAACTTCTGGTTGGGACCCAAATGGGAGATGGTGCTACCTAACCTGTTCTATACCATCCTGCAAAAAATAAATACTTATATTAAATGTCTATGGTCCCTGTATACACCAGTCTTTGTTCCTTTATGAAATCATCTCGCTCATTGAAAAATTTAACAATCATCTACTGATTCTGGAGGTGGGGGGACTGGAATACTACAATAAGACCGGATTTAGACAGAACCTGTAAAACCAATAAACAACCTCTAAGTACTACTAATACTATAAGAGATATGATGGAAATCTACAACTTGTTTTATCCTTTTGAACTTTTTAGGAATGTCCCTAACATTAGTAACTACACATTCTTCTCTGCCTTCCACAAATCCTGGTCCAGGATAGACTTCTTTTTAATATCAACATTTTTTGCCTCCTATGATATAATATATAGCAGTGACCCCAGAACTATTTCTGATCATGCCAAAATTAATCTACATTTAAATACTTGTAAACATAACCATTTGAATTCCATCCCTATAAATTGGTCCCTTAATCCAAATCCCCTGAACAACATGATTATCCATAGAGAAATTCAAAAATTCTTGTCCCAGACATTTACCTCTTTTGATATGTCTGATATGCCTATAGATGTTCAATGGGCGGCTGCCAAAGCTACTTTAAGGGGTACCCTTATTCAAAAATCCTCCCTAATTAAAAAACAATCTAATTCCCATACTTTGGTGCTAGAAACAGAACTAAAGAAAATAGAATTAGAACGCCAAACTAAGTTCTCTCCTGACATTGAGAAACGAAGATCCACCATTCAAAAGCAACTTCACGAACTACACCTCAATCAATACTCACTTATGGAATCTAGACTTATCCATAAGTATGCTGAATGGGCGCAAACACCTTCGAAAATTCTCACTAGGATTATAAATATCAGACCCCCACCTACTAAAATAAATCATATTATCGACAAGGGTCGATCATATTTCACAGATAAGGAAATCATTCAGGTCTTCCAGGAAGTATATGAGGAAATTTATGGCCCCCAAATACTTGAATCACCAGGCCTTCAAGAATCTTTCCTAAATGAGTTACATTTTCCTAAAATAAGTAAAAATCACTTTAATTTACTTAAGGAACCTATAACCAGAGATGAAATCTCGATGGCCATAAGCAAACTGAAACCAGGGAAAGCCCCAGGTCCAGATGGTTACGTGTCAGAATTCTACAAGTCCTTCAAGCAAATACTTGCCTCCATTCTGCTTAAAGTTTATAATTACATTATTCAATTTGGCATCTTGGACCTATATCTTAATAATTCTAAGACCATTTTTATACCTAAATCTAATGACAACATTACTAGCACAAATGACTACCATCCAATTGCCTTAATTAACATCGACATAAAGATTTTATCTTCTATCTTAGCAAATAGACTAAAAAGCATATTACCACATATTATTTCATTTGACCAGCTTGGTTTCATGAACAATAGGCATGTATGGGACAACACTCTAACCATTGAAGCCATAACATATATAACAAATCTCGACAAATCCCCCAAATATGCTCTTTCTGTTGATGCTCAAAAAGCTTTTGACCGGGTAAACTTAAAGTTCCTCTTTAAAACCATGAAATACTTCTCCATCCCTGACAAATTTATCAAAATGGTTAAAACCCTCTAAACTAAGGCTTCCACTTCCCTAAATATAAACAAAAAAAACCCCATGCCAATTCAGATTATAAACGGAACAAGATAGGGTTGTCTGCTCTCACCCTACCTTTTTAATATTTATCTTGAAGTTCTACTGTTAAATTTAAGTCAGAAAATATTCCACCGTTCAGTTTACTTATATAAAATACAAGTGAAATACACTGCCTTTGCAGACAATTTAAACATCTATTTAGAACTTCCCTCAATGGAACTTGAAAAAATTCTAAACTCTACAGACAATTTTTCGCAAATCTCAAATTATGCCATTAACCCAAACAAATCAATAATCTTTCTGCTAAACCCCCCTCGGACACAAAGAATTTTTCATTCCAAAAATATCAATCAAAGTTAACTATTCCCTAAAATATTTGGGTATAACCTTCGCTCACCCACAACAAGAGCTAATAAAGTGTAATTTGTACAAAACTTGGACTAAAATCACTGAAGATCCCACAAGATGGAAGAGTTTGAATCTTTCTCTTCTCTCAAAAGTAGCTATTATAAAAATGAATATTCTCCCCAAACTTCTTTTCCACTTCTTCGTTCTTAATCAAAACATCCCGAACACTTTTTTTTCAAAAATAAATGTTGCACTAGGAAAGTTTATATGGCACCCTAAAAATGTTAGAATCAGCTACAATAAACTTAAACGTCCCAAAGATAGAGGAGGATTGGCCCCTCTGGACTTTCTGTCATATTACCATATAATTAATGCCAGTTGTATTATACACATTGCTAATTTCCAACAATCAGACAAGGACTGGAACCCCTTATGGACAAAAATGTACAATGCCCATATAAAATCGTCTAATCTCAATCTTAGAGCAATTCTCTTTCTTAACAATAAAACTCTTAAAGAGTATAAATTTCATCCTATATTAATAAAAAACATAAATGGGTTCCAATCACTGATAACTTCCCTTGGCTTGCGACACTTCCTAATGATGGCCCAACCAATTCATCTTAATCCAAATCTTAAATTGGATAACAGCATGATAAATCTTGATAATTACTCTCATATTAAGAGCTGTACAGTCTGGGACTTTTACTTGGTTAAAGACTTACCATTTGATGAAATCATGTCCTCTTTGTCAGTGAACAAGAAATACTATATAATAATTAAACAAATATTTTACCTAATTTCTTTGATCACTGACACAAGGTCAGCTACCCCCACAGAGTACCATCTTTATCAATCTCTAATAACCCAACTTCTATCAAGGTCTAAAATGCTTTCCAAGGTCTATAGTCTGGTAATAAAAATAAAATACTAAGACAAGTTATTATTCTCTAAATATTGGGATGGAAAAAACAAGGAAATTACACTTAGCCAAAAGCTCGATGCAATTGATGCTACAATAAAGTTAACCCCTTCCAAAAAACTAATTTATACCCAGTTCATGATAAACAATAATGCATATCACACTCCATCATTCCTAAATAAAATTAACCCAAACAGTTCGCCTTTTTGTCCAACTTGCCCTAATTCTGTTGCAGATATACTCCGCATTTTTTGGTCCTGTAAAAACGTGTATAAACTCTGGTGCTCTGGAGAAAATGGGATACATGAAGTCAACTCTATCCTGGGAAATGGCGCTATTAAATATCTATCCAGGTTTGTTTAAACCTGAAATTAAACATATCATTGTGACATGGTGTGTGTTACTCAAATCTTACATTACCTTAAACTGGCTAGACAGAGCCAAAATGTCCTGGAAGGACTTCCAATCGATGGCTGTTAAATATGTTTTGGCAAGTAAACTAAAAACTACAAGCAAAAAGCAGTTGTTACTTTCAGAAATATTGGAATAACCTTCTAGATGTTCTTAATCAATATCCTACTTAGGTTCTTCTGCATTTCTCCCCCTATTATCTGTAAATACCTCTTCTATTCATTATTTATCTCCAGCAGAACCCTTGAAAGACTACAATTATCGTGACCCTTTATGATATCTTTTCTTACATTTGTGCAGGCAATATATTCTAGCTTCCTTACACTAATTCCCTATCACTTAGTGACAGTCGCTTGTATATATTGTATATAGGTAAACCAAATAGGACTTAAGAGTACTGATATACCTTCACACACCTGCATAAACAAATACCTCTCAGCAAATCCTTTCTGCACTTTCTTTTTTGTTTTTATTCAGCTGGTATCCTATTCACTTGATTAAAGAAGCTAAATATTTCTTTTTGTTATATCAGTACTGAATGTACCTGTTCTTAAGCAGGATTGTATGAAGATTTTTCACTTATCTGTTTTGAACCTATTTGTATTGTGTGAATTATTGTTTTGTCTTTGTATTTGTGTTTCTAAAAATGCTAATAAAAAATCAGATTGCAAAAAAAGTGCCTGTGATGCATTACTCCTAAAGAGCCTGTGATGCATTACTCCTAAAGAGCCTGTGATGCATTACTCCTAAAGAGCCTGTGATGCATTATCCCTAACAATCTTTTTCTCCTGTTCACCACACAGCTTTCACTGTTATTAAACACTTTAGTTTGTTCTATTGTTGATAGAAGCTGCTTCTTTTGCTTATTTTCTTTTTCTGCTGCTTTGGACTCAACTTGTATTGGACAACATTAATGTCTTACTCCTTTGTAGACCTCTACTTGACATTTTCCTCTACTCACCACACCTTCCCAGTACTTAGTCATTGGTTTATTTATCCTTCCAACCTACTCTTTCCTTTACTCCCTGAAGGTCAGCTGCTATTTTTTCTCCTTGTCTTTTGAAAAACATTTTTTTAACCCACTTTTCCTGCACTTCTCTGAATTATGCAAATTCTTTCTGAGTACATGTAATTCAGCCTACACATTTGTAACATCTTCTTCCGACAACAGTTCAGCAGTCAGACTTTTGGCCACAGGTCTGGCCTCTTGAATATTGATTGCATCAGTAAAAAGCTAGATGACTTTCACGTATTGAGTCTTCATTATGATCTTATTGCCTTCTCTGAGCCTGTCTAAAGCCAGACTTTTAAAATCTTCTGCATTCCTTTTCTCACAATAAGCATGTATTGTTCCAACCTTCTACTTTCAAGAATTATCCTTCACACAGGGTGCTTTATTCCTCTAGAGGACTGATGAAAATGACACAAAATGGTTTGTCTCCAAACTAGCAGTTCATAGGCCAACTAAATTTATAAAAGCTGTTGTCTGTTTCCCTCCTTCTATCACCTTTTCTGTCTTTAGTAAGCTTATCTCATAAACCTAATTGTTTGTTTTTGGGTTACTTTAACATTGCCTTTTAGGGTCCTGCTAGAAATTACAAGCATGGCTTCTGATTTGACCATGGTCTCTGGTCTCACCTAGCTTGTTCAGGAATTTACCAGACCAAATCTGGTTTTAGGCAATCATTTTGTCCTACGTCTAATAATTACTAACAATCCACACAAAATACACAGTCTTACTATTCTCCCTCCTGCTCAGTCATACTCCAGTGATCTAGTAAAAAAAACCCAAATCCTTCCAGCTACCTAAATTTGTAGAAATAAGTCTGCCAATAAATATACATTGTATACTTGGCATTCCAAGTTGCTACTTATACTTTGATTATCAATCTTCCAGCCTTCTTCAAACAGATCAGTGTGTCAGGCTCTCACATTGTATTTTATTTATTTTATTGAGTAAGCAGATTGACCCAAAGTCTATTTACAGCCGGCAGTCAAGCCCAAAGGCACATTGATTTATGCATTATACAACTGCATTGTTTACTCTTGAGAAGTATTACAAATACTGGGAAAATCCGACAGTAACTGTCTTTTGTTAGAAACATAAACTGGTGTACAAGCATGCAACTATATCCGAGACACATCGGTTTGTATATTAAGTGTTAGTATATCTGGAATATCAGGATGACTAAGTTCTGTGATCAACAATGGCTTTTGTAGGAATCAATCGTGTATTATTTCACTTTTTGTCTTGAAGGTTAAGATATTTTATTGATTTTGGATGTTTACTGTTGGGCTATTCCAGACTGCAATGCAACACACCACAGATTCATGTTGATTCACTGAAAGCATTTATACTGAATACTGTTGGATAGTTTTAACAAAAAGCTTTTTTTGCAGGGAGCAACACACTCTGCACCCACATGTTAGGGAGAAGCCCCAGCATATATTTACCAACTGTGAGGATGCACAACAGTGGAGGAAAGTGCAATCAGAATGATCATGGAAAGTAGTTTTGGCAATTTTCTTCTCCCAAAAGGTTTTCAATATAAATGCCTTTGGTGAGTCAACTAAAACTGGCATACTTCATCCTAAACCTGCAAAATAGATTTAGAAGAGGTGATATGGAACCTTAGATGTCAAGTAAATTTCCTAAAACTTATAACTAAGAAATAAAGCCTGAGCCTTATGGAAAATAATCCTCCTTATCACTCAAAGCTTGAGTACAACACTGAAAGATATGAAGCCAGAACACCAGCAGGAGGCATAAAGCCAGTGTCTTTACATAAAGCAATCTAAACACCTATCCAGTCAAAACAGATTCTGACAGGAAGTTAACAGATTTTTTGTAAAGCCTGGTGCCTCTAAGAGCCTTCCTTCTAATGTAAATGTTATGTATGTGCCTCACACTGTTACCCACATCAGTCTATTCTCTTCCTCATTGTCCGAGTCTCTCTTTTCACATTTCTATCTTAAAACATTCTCACCTAAACAAATTGAAAACCTTCTTGACGATCTTCCTGATTTTTGACACACCTAGGGGTGATGTTATTATCTCTGTTTCTAAAGCTCTACAAAGACTTTATTGTTCATTATTACCTGTTTAATATTTATCTTTGCCAGAGCACCTTCCCATCTATCTGGAAGGAAGCCATCATATTTCCTTCTCCAAAACCTAAATACCCTCTTGCTCCTCAGACTTTTGACATATTTTCCTTTTACTTGTCCCGGATAAATTGCTTGAGAAGGTAGTTTATCAACAAGTTTCTAGCAGTGTGAGATAGGTCCTAGATTATGTCACAATGCATTTGTTTACTGCAAAGCTATTTGTGTATACCATATATGTCATTCTGGAAGTAACTGATCAAATGCATTACAAATTAAAATGCTATGTGCATTTATTTTTAGTGTTATGTTATTTGCTGCAGAGATGACTGAAATGGACTGCAGACCCTGAATATTAATGTATAGTGGATTTCTTTTTGAGTAACAAAGTAACTAGTTAGGTAGGTGGCTTTGTGAAGGAATCTAAAGATTTCTAAGCTGTGGTGCATGGCTGGCTGAATTAAACTCTGTCCCTCTACAAATATTAAAAAAAAACAAGAGCAAGCAAAACAGTGACAATAAGGTTTATTGTAAATACAATAAGAAGAACAAACAAAGGATATATATATATATATATATATATATATATATATATATATATATATATATATATATATATAAGAAAATAACTAACTTGTCGATGACCCTGTTCAGGAATCTGAACATTTTCTAAAGTTGAAAATGTGGTGCACCTCACTAAATATGGATGAATGCAAGTAAAACAAAATAACTAAGAGTCTTAATGATCTATATCTATATCTATATCTATATTTCTATCTATCTATCTATGTTAAATTGCTTTTTGTATTGTGTTCTTAGTTTCACTTTACCCCCTTACGGTCCAAGTAGTTTGATTTACATTACATTACTAAAAGTGTTTTCCTCAGTGCTGCATCACATGATATGCAGAAATGGCATTTAAAATACTGAGTAAGACAAAAAGAGGACAGGATTTAATTAGATGTACTTGTTGCATAACACTGCAATGCAACCTGAACTTCTTACCTGCCTGGTGTGTGATGCACTCTGATCTTGTCTGCGCATGCACACAAGTGTATGGCTCTGTGCTGGTTATGTGGTAGGCCCACTTCTCCCACCTACCACCCCCAACACTCATTCATCCTATGTACTTTTAATAACAATCTGTCAGCCTCATGTTAATCTTAATACATTAGTAATTTAACAGCTATCAACTTTGCAAGTCAAACATAGAAAATATATTACAACTAAAAATAACTTCATAATTAAATACCTCCATGGATACCTCCACAATAAATATAATGTCAAATTTCCTACATCTCTGTAAACTACTGTGGGACTGACAATAATACAATAAATATAACAAATCTTATTTAGCTGAGTTTGTATCAACTATCTGCTGCAAATGTAACTTCCCAACATTTCTCAGCACAAATATAGCTTGGATAAAAATCTGTCAGTTATTTAATTTAACTAATACTGATTATCATTATTCTAATTTGTACGTACTACATTCTCCTCTGTAGTGACCAAGCACATTGGCAGGGCCATATGCAAACCTGTGCTGATCTAAACATCCTGGTCAGTTTATCTGTAAGGCATACCTACTCAAGTGTTATGTTAAAAACACATTAAATTGCAATCTCAATTCAGTCATGGTGGCCGAAAATGACAACCAATACATTTATAAGTTAAATTGTTTTACTGCAAACACAACCATTAGCATTTCTACTTCACATTATCAATCCTCTGCTACTTCTGCATGATACCAAATCTAACCCATGCTCCTGTGTCAGTAATGATGGCAAGTGTCAGAAAAGATGGCATAATGGCTAAGGTGTTTGCCTTATAAACACAAGGTGCAGGGTTTGATTCTCACATGGGGTAATTGGCTAGGCTTAAAAAATGGCCCACAAGGGCAGTTAAACTAGTACTAATCTATGAATCTATTAACCTATATCAAGCCATTAACTATAACAACAGATCAATAACAACTTACAATGCAAAACCTATTAAAATAGATACAGCTGGTATGCACAACATTAATAATACGTGGATCATACTAGAAGCTTGGATTATTCACAATACACATTTCATCAATTATACATTGAAATGTACAATGGAACACATTTAAATGTAGGATACACAGATAAAACAGAACATTGAATAGCAGTTGTTTATAAGGTAAAGAGTATAAAGGAATACTGCACAATAGTGTATGATATTACAATACAAATTATAGTAGACTTAAATCAGTGAGTGGCATGATATGTACTTAATCCAAATGGCAGTAGAGCATTTCATATTCTGAAAGCATTTAGATAGCATATGACATTGCACTAAAGCATGTCACCATCTAAAAGCAAACACACTATATATTTTTAAGGAATGGGTTTATAAAAGAGGATGAGTTGAGGCTAAGGAAGAATAAATAAGAGGTATACTACAGTAAGAAGAACTTAGATGTGAGTAACGAAGGATATAGTAGGTATACCTAAAAAGCCAGCTGCTATGTGATTACATAGGGAAAACTAAATTGAGATGGGGTGGGGTGGAGGCTGACAGAGATATATACTGTTTTTCCAGGCAGACATGTACAGGCCGGTATGGTGACATATCCAAGTATTCTTGAAATATGATTTTAGTGAGGACTTGAAGTTTTTGGCTTTACTGATATGTCAAATCAAGGTGGGTAGGGAGTTTCAAATTTTAGCAATATAGCTTGAGTAAAAGGAGTCACTGTAGGAGTTATGGGAGGGGGTGATATAGGTCAGGATTTAATTGAAGGAGTGAAGTTTTCATGTGGGGTATACCACTGGGCAATTATCTGGGGTGTGTAAACGTTCATGTGCTATTTTGAGATTGTAGCAGTTGAGATAATTTGGGTATTCAAGTCAAATGACTTGCTTTGTAATGTTGCAGTGGTGAGTTCTGTTGTTTGCATCGGTAGTAAACTTAGCTATTCTGTTGTAGCACTGCTCAAATTTTGCAAGCTAGGGTGAATTCATGTTTGTGAATTTGAGAAAGCATAAGAAAGTGTGGGAAATAAGTAGGCATTTGTGCAGCATTTGTAAAATACTTTATTCAATAGGATTTTGCCATTTATATTAGCCAAATTTGTGGTTTGCTTTCTTGACTAAATGTTGGACATGGAGGACAGAGTTGGATTTTACTGAATGACAATCCTTAGGAGTTTTGTGTGGTAAACAGAATCAATGGTGCTGCCACTGCAAGAAAAAAAAGGCAAAATTAGTTTTTACACTGGATTTTACTTAGGAGTTAACTTAGTTTTTTAGGGTTTAATACAAGGTTGGACTGCTTGAGTTAGGCTTAGTTGGAGGTGAAGGAGAAATGGCTGATGTTCTGATGCTCACAGACTGTCTTGGCTGTGATCATAATGGCTGAATTGTCAGTATTCTGGATAAGGACTGAGTTAATGGAGGCAAGAGGAAAGTTGATGAATATGTTGAAAAGCAGGGGACAAGTACTCAGCTTTTAAGAACTCCATCTGGGTTTGGAAGAAAGGGAGATTTTGCTTGTTGTCATTTTGCCCTTTGGGTCTTATTAGTGTGGAAAACATTAAACCATTCTAGGGTTGAGGGGGAGAGATCAAAGAATGAGAGATGGCAGACTAGTTTGGAGTGGTATACTGTATCAGAAGCTTTTAGATAGACAAGTGTTGTCAAAGGCCAGGATTACATTTAACTCTTTTCTTCATGAGTGGGGCATGTAGGTTTATGATGTAGAAAGTTTATGATGTCGAAATGTTTGAAGTGTTTGTAACAGCAAAACAACCTGTTGGCTTTGCTGTTACTAGCTACTGTTTTCTTCCAGTACAGGAGCTGCACTCTTGTTTCTTCCTTAAATTTAGATAATTTCCTAATGAAGTTAAATGAATATTAATGATTATACTACTTTCTGGAACAGAGTCAAGCATTGTATAACCGAGGAATACATATGTACCCAGGAAAAAACACTGATTTCCCGATCACACAATTCTGTGCATACAGTGTTATAGTACCATCTGTAAAATGCATCACTTTCAAAATCAGTTGAACATATTGTGCAAAAAGGATATTAAAAGAAGACAGCAACCATGTTAAGTTCCTAAAAGGAGATATGTAGAAATCTAGAAACAGTGTTGTATATTCTGAAGGCATAAATGTTCCTAAAAACGAAAGGGTCCAAACATTGAAACACGGTAAACATTTCAATGTAGGAACAGCTCAGTCCTCACTAATCTTACTCTAATATGCTTGTAGCCTTCTTTGTATTTGTTCGTTGTAAGTAATACCATGTGCATATACTCACCTCTTTGCAAATTTATATACAATAGGAATGCAACTTTGAAATGAAAATGTTTTACAAAATCTGAATTGTATAATAATCAGCTTATCTAAATGTTCCATGTAAGTGATCTTTAAATGGTTCTGGTCCAAGTTGAAGCCGAAAAGGGTCTTCAGGCAAGCCCACATAAAACCTGATTAACAGACACAAACAAACAAATTGCTTAGCTATAAAACAAAATGCTCAGACTACCATCTTCTTCCTTACCTACATTACCCTCATTACCATGGACAGTATTCTGGTGCCCTGTGTCATTCCCTGATCTGGCACCCCCATTAAACTCTGAGGTGCATTTGAAAAAAGGTCCTCTCATACTTGTGGAGAAAGAAAAAAAATCTTCTGTTCATTAAAATCTGCAGTAAAGCACTTCCTATATTTGCATTTGTAGTAAGCGGCTTGCTGCAGCTTAATCCATGCATGGAATGCTGAAGTTTTTCAGCCCTGACCACAAATTAGGTATCGGCATTCATTTCTGAACTCCGATACTGCACTGCCTACTGATCATGCCCCATAACAAATCACCAAACAAACAAGCAAAAAACTGTTAAAACGAACCAGGAACAATAAGAGAAGTTCTTCTGTATGTTGAAAAATCCAAGTATTTATTATACTGTTAAAACGTTAGCGTTCAAGTTAAATATTTTATATACATTTTTAAATTGAACGCTAACGTTTTAACAGTATAATAAATACTTGGATTTTTCAACATACAGAAGAACTTCTCTTATTGTTCCTGGTTCGTTTTAACAGTTTCATGTCCCATAACACCTTGCACCGAGAACAGCTACCCCCATTGCCCCCACCCTAGCTACACCTCTGACCATGGTCAATGGTCTTCCTATTGGTGCTCTGTTTACAGATGTAACAGAGACTTCAGTTTGGTTAATCACAACCTCTTGATTGAGTTATTAACCTTCAGTGGTTTCACACCAGGAGCTGTCACCTGATTAAGACATTGTCTTACTCAAAGATCTTTTAAAGTTTGGGTTTGTGTGTAGAGGAATGGAGCCCTTCCTGTGACCCAGACTCAGACAACTTTAGTTTCATTAGTGGCCTTGGCATTGGAAGAGCCAGGTAGGGAGACAGAAGAATGATGGGGCTTGCCCACTTGCCTCTCCTGCAGATTGGAGAGGGAAATAGACACTTGGAAGTACATAGGGTGGTGCAGTTTTTCAAGAGCAGACTGGAGGAACTGCCTCCCATGCTTAGGGAAGGTGGGTGGGGCTACTTGATTGCAATGTCCCTTGCAGAAGTGAGGGATGACCAACCTGGACAGCCCATTGCATGCCCTGTTCCCATGTATGGCATGGCATGTGCACAAGATATAGGGCCCCAACAAAAAGCCCTCAAACACCCTCATTGCTGCCTCAATGACAGCCCATCTCAACTGGTTCTTGTCCACAGAATCTGTCATGGTCAACAGGCAGCAGGGTTAGGCAATGCAAAAAAGTGTTTTTTTTTTCCCTGACTGGCATCCTAATGATGAGGACATGTAGTATAGACCTTAACCCTTCCTCTGGGTGGACATTCCTTCATGTCAGTGTATGCTGCTGCGCATCCATGATGAAGGTTACCATGTATGTGGCTGAGTACCCGCATCTGGGTTGTCCTTGCCTTGCATTATCACCCCTTCTTTAAAGAAATGGGACAGTCGACAGCCCATGCCTGCCCTTTTACCTCACAGAATAGGCATACCAGCCCTATACATGCCAGCTGCAACAAATGCCCAAGCTAGTAATTGAACCAGTGTTGTATTCATGACTTTCCCCCTGTATACTATCACAGCTTGAAAACTCATTCTCTTCTGAATTTTGATCTTTTAGCCTCATAGTGTATACTGAAGATCTTGTTTCAGATCCTTTGATTCATATTGTACCATTCAGCAGGACCTCAGCTTCCTCCTACACCAGCCTCATAATAAGTATCTCATTCTGAACTGGGAAAAAAGTAACAATAGAATGTTCTTTGGTACTTCAACCAGATTAAAACCACTACCACCTAACAAAGACTTTCTCTCCTGTTAGTGCAATCACATTGAGACTGGCCCCCTTTTTAAATTATTTAGGTATTTCTAAAAATCCCCACTCCTTCTAAGTCTACTCACCTAGACCACCTAAAATATATTACATATCTTTAGCTGCAGTTTGTCCTTGCAACGACATATCATCAAGCAAAAGATCAATATTCCTGAATGCAATATTGATTTCATTACAAGAAACTTCTTCATAAGTGTCCCCAAACAATAAAACAGTCATCTGATTTTGGTAATCCACTGTGTTCATGACCACCACCCCACCCCCCCTTGACCTTTTGCTTGATGATATGTTGTTGCAAGGACAAATTTCCAAAAAAGATTATGATTTTCTGTACAATGAAAATCAGTGTTAGTTAGTATCTTTGGTATTCCATAAGTATAAGTGTCTCAATAACCCACTTCTTAGACCCTTTGCAGACGGGTCAAGGAGAAAAAACTTATTTATTACACAGTGGATCAATTATAATATCAAAAGAGGTTTGGTTAATAATTTACACATCTGTAAAGACTCATGGCATTTTCTTGAAATGTTTAATAATATCTCTTTTTTTGAATATGGCATATTTGTAAACATTAATGTGCATAATTTATTTTTGGTAATGCCTCATAAGGAGGGATTAAATTGGTTTGAACTGCAGCTATTTGATATTGGGAGTTTGAGTCCAGACAAAGTCAATGCATGTGTTATGTTAATGGATGTGGTTTTGAAAAACAATTTTATATATTTTGAAGGTCATACATATAGATAAACCACAGGAGTGGCAAGTTTTGCCAATTATGTTATGACCCAATAGGAGGTTGAATATATTTTCACAAGTGTTTATGTTAGTTGTTGGTCCTTGTACATTAGATACCTGGACGATGTCTTCATTTTTGGGGTGGATACCAAAGAAAAATTAGAAGAATGTTTTACGTATATTAATAATACTGTGGATTTCCTAAAGTTTACCTACCAATTTGATGAATTTAAAATTTCTTTTTTGGATGTGGAGATTGGTAAAGACATGAGAAACAAATGTTTTTATCCTAATATCTTTAGGAAACCTACTTTTTCAAATACATACTTACATTTTTCTAGTTGGCATCCGAGATTTCAAAAGAAGGCAGTGGTCAAAGACCAGTTAGTTTGTCTGGCTAGGATGATTTCTAACATAGATACATTTTATTCAGAATGTGATACAGTATTAGAGATGTTTCAGAAGAGAGGATATCCAGAACAATTTTTGGTTGAGATAACAAATAAAGTAACTAGGAAAATAAATAATGGGTTTTATATACCCATTTTGGGTTCTAGAGTGAATACATCATCAATGTTAGTCAGACAGGCTGGGCAGAATATGACTAACAATTATGATTCCTCTAGATGTTTTATTACCACTTATATTTTGGACAGTCTCTCTATTATCAATTGTATTCAAAAAAATTGGGAGTTATTTTTGAGGGATGTTGATTTGATCAAGAAATGAGGCGATAGGCTGTTAGTTACGTATAAAAAAGATAAATTCTTGAATGTTTTTATGGAAAGGAAGTATAGTGGATTGGTTAAAAAAGAAAATATGAAATATGGTACTTTAAAATGTGGTAGTTCCCTATGTAGTTATATTAATACTGCTGATAGATTTATGATCAGGGATAAGGTATTTAAAATTGCAGGATATTTTTCATGTTATACATCTAATGTTGATTATTTGGCCCAATGGAACTGCTGTCCTGCGTTTTATATAGGTAAGACCAGCAGGCTGTTTAAAAAGCATATATATGATCACATTTTAGATATTAAAAATAAAAAATCAACTAATGCTTTGTATAAGCACATAGAAAGGTGTAGTACACATAGCTTTAATTTTCTTATAATAGAGCAGGTTAAAAAAGACTCACAGGGATGGGTCATTGAACATTTAGATAAAACTCAAATGGCAGTTAATATTGGATGCTACAACCTATCCAGGGTTAAATGCTTCCTGTTCCATTACTTCCTTATTAAAACTCAAGTTTTATGGTACCAATTAAATTAACTGACCATATTGTTAAGGATTATAAATTATTTTACTTGGCTTATACACATATAAAAAAAAAAATATATATATATATATATATATATATATATATATATATATATATATATATATAATTTATATAATTGTTGTTTAATAAATGCATGCATTTATTTATTTATATGTGCTGTATTTTTATTGGTTGGACTAAATAATGTATTACACACTGAGGGGTATTTATGGGTGTAAATTGGAAGTTTTAATTATTCTGATGAAGTTCTTATTGAACGAAAGCGCTTAACCTAATAAATTATTTTCTCAACTTGGTTGGTGGTTTACTGGCTCATTACAGTTTAGTTCCATATTTTTTACACCATAAGCAAGATCAGCCATTGATTTTTAAACTCATCTGAAGTTTGGCCTACCTCATTTAGCTATTGCTTCCAATAAAAAAATACATTACCTCAAAATTCTCTCAGAGAGAATCTGCAGATTTATTCTGCTCTTCCACAAATATATATGCATCACTGCATTACCTTCTGTAGAGCTAGGTCCCATTAAAAGAATGGTCTGATCTTCAAGATCCAAAGAAGTCATCCTACCGCTGTACTCTTCCCTTATCAGATCTATCACTGAATACAATGCCTCCTTTGGTATATATAAATCCAAGCATATCACTCAACTGGAAAGGTCTCAAAGATTTCTAACCAAGAAAACTAAGGCCTCTAATCCTTCTATGACCTGTTATGGAGTAGCATGACTCTCTTTATACTCAATAGCCTACAGATTAATGTGTGGTGATCTGTGCCTTGCTTTTTGAGCCATGAAAGACCTGGTCCTATTTGACCACTTATTTCTTCTCAAAAGCAGTGGCTGTACACTACAGGTCAAACAAATTGCCTCCTTCTGGCCTTCATATGGAGTTACTTGTACTGGTAGGATATTTAAATTTACTTGGAAATACTATTAGCCAATTTGCTTTTACAACTGCTGGACAATCTATGTATTCTCATTCCACTTTGCTCCATTTTGTGTTTGTATGCCTTTTATATATTTATTTATATTTGTTTACCGGGGTAGTGCACTGATCTCAATGGACCATTTGTAGGCAAAGTCTGGGTGAATAGAACACATGAGTCTCATATTCCCTGATAAATTTTAAGTTTGTATTGGTCAATATCCCAGGCACAATAGACCCTAAGTACAATTAATCCAATGATTAATGCTGCATTTGACCCTTTTTTTTACTTTCTTTAGTGTTGGAATTTGATGGTCTCATGTGATCATTACTTCTTCATTCTCAGGATATCTTTGTGTTTGTGGTTCATGTTTCCAGTACTTGTTGCCTACCATACCTCCCAGCTGTCCAGAATATTGCAGAATATCCAGATTATTGGCTCATATTTTGGTCTGTTCCTCATAAAATGTGTGGTTTTCTGGCAAATCACTGGATTGATCTGAGGACTGAAGCCAGTAAATAATGACATCCATTTGAGTTTCAGAGTTCATAGCCTTC